>NW_011371484.1:0-597 GCF_000754665.1 Bison bison bison
ATACAACAAAGAACATGTTCTTGAGTATATTATAATAATACGGTATTCTAAAATATTATTCATATGCAAAATACTATTTTCAGGTAATGTCTCTACTCTATTGATTACAAAATTTTCTAGGAAAAGTCTCATATTACCTTCCTCATAAAACCCTTTCTTCCTTTGTTGCTGCTGTTCAGTCACTAAGTTGTGCTGACTCTTTGCCACCCCATGAACTGCAGCATGTCAGGCTTCCCTGTCCTTGACAACCTCCCAGAATTTGCTCAAACTCATGTCCATTGAGTCGGTGAGGCCATGCAACCATCTCATCCTTTGCTGCCTGTGTATAATCCTGCCTTAATCTTTCCCAGCGTCAGGGTCTTTTCCAATGAGTTGGCTCTTGGCATCAGGTGGCTAAAGGACTGGAGCTTCAGTTTCAGCATCAGTCCTTTCAATGAATATTCAGGGTAGACTTCCTTTAGGATTGACTGGTTTAATCTCCCTGCTGTCCAAGGGACTCTCTGTCTTTAGGCAGATTCAAAATGTGATCTCAAAAGGATGGTCTGAAGGACACGATGTGACTAAGTCAAGTCCTTCTTGCTGGACAATCCGGTCCAT
>NW_011371485.1:0-645 GCF_000754665.1 Bison bison bison
CCTGTTGCCACTGCTGAGTTTTCCAAATTTGCTGGCATATTGAGTGTAGCACTTTCACAGCATCATCTTAGTAAGTCTTCTCAAAAGTTATCAGGACCTTTAAGTAAGTACTATAAAATTACTTTAGCTATATTAAAGAGAATCTCTATAAATATATGTGATTATATACTATTTCTGCTTTTTATCATTTATATAAAATATCCATGTATATCTATTTAATAGATAGCAAGTTACAATTTGTTATTCCCTCTACTCAGTTTGATTTAAAAGTCAGTGCAATTCCAATTAAGAAGAATTTTGGTTTTGTTTTTTAATTTTCATTTGGCTGCACCATGTCTTATTTGTAGCACACACGATCTTTAATTGTGGCACGTGGGATCTAGGTCCCTGACCAGGGATGGAACCCAGGCCCCTGCACTGGGAGAATAGAGTCTTTATGACTGTACCACTAGGGAAGTCCCAAGGAACATATAATGTTGACAAGAAAGCAGATATGAGGAGGCTAAGGTTTGAGAACAGTAAACATCTTCTTGATTTGCAAAATTTTTATAAGGCCAAATTGATGAAAATCTGTCTGATTCATGGCAGAGATAAATAACCAGAGTACAGTATGGAAAGCCCAGTAAATAGACAAAAATAAACTTG
>NW_011371486.1:0-1031 GCF_000754665.1 Bison bison bison
ATAATTAACAAGTGATGACCATGTTCATAAGAGAGGTAATATAAGAAATTTGTATTTTAAAATTAGTTCTATTTGTGTACCAAGTTACTGACTAAAGTTGACTCTTTGAAAGAATAATTGTTCAGTTGCTAAGTCATGTCTGACTCTTTGCAACCTCATGTACTGCAGCACATCCGGCTCCCTGTCCTTCACTATCTCCTAGAGTTTGCTCAAATTCATGTCCAAGGAAGAAGAATTATAGTACAATTAATTTGAAAACATTTTATTTGCTAAGGTTGTTTCTTCTGGATGTTTGCTTGTTGTCATTCAAGTGTGTATATCTAAATAAAATAAACTTATCATTTAAAATTCTCATGAAAATATTTATAATTTTTAGGAGTAACTGTACTCTAAACGCTGTCTAGTAAATGTCTACTTTAGTAAGTTAACAAGAAGCTAACTAATGACAAAATACTCTTGATTTTTAAAAATTAAGATGTGCATGTGCCTGCAAAGGAGTTTTCTACACTAAGCCCTACATATTTGAAACATTAATTTTAGATATGTCTATGGCAGTATAATGCATTCTTGTAGTCTTCCAAGATGTGCCAAATTTTGTAATCTTTCCTAAGAGCCATAGATCAAGAGACCTGCTATATATAAAGTAAAGAATGACCATGACTATTCAAAGAGAGTTGCCAGTACTAACAATTACCAAATTTCTGTTAATCAACATACATGGCTTGCGTGTCAAGAAATCCTGTAACCACATTTAACATGGAATTCTAGATAATTCTGAGTATTGCCAGTCATCCTCAATATTGGCAAGGCAACATCCCAATTCAACTCTATAAATAAATATGCCAAATATCTTATAATTTATATTATTATGGTCCCAGACTGAAGGATGGGGAGCGTGCACTGGCACAGCACTATGATCCTTAAAAAAGTAATTTCATGTTTCCTAAATCATGTTTGTTACTTTTGATGAAATAGTGGTGCTGTCCAGAATCTTCTCTCTCCCTGAATCTTCATTACCAGATCTTATTTTT
>NW_011371487.1:0-574 GCF_000754665.1 Bison bison bison
TTAAATAAGTGTCTTTTAAACAGCTAGTCATCAAATAGGAAGAAATCACTTGATTATCTTAGATCAAAGCTTACCCAACACAAAATATCAGAAATGGATTAAGGAGTGAAATTTAAAATACACCAAACAATAAAAGAGAAGGAAATAAAGTACTTACCAAATCCTAGTATGGATAAAGACTGTTTAACGCTTAGAAGCCAAAAAAAAAAGAAGTCAACTGAGTTGTTTATATAAAAACTAAAACTTAAAAAAAACCCCTAAAACTAAAACTTCTGTCACATAAGAAACAGGATAAGCAAAACAGAAAATAATCTTTACACTAGAGGTAAATCATAGGACACATGACTAAGGGCTGATATACAGAGCTCACAAAAACTGATTCAAAAAGCTCATTGTATCCCTAATGAATCAACTGATAAAGAACACTAACAGATATCAAAAATGAAGACATTAAATTAGGAAATAAGCATTTAATAAAATGTACAACTCACTAATTATCAAAGCAGTGAGGTTCCATTTTCTTTTGCTCACTAAACTAAGATCAACAAAACTGTTTGCAATGATTATATTCAAA
>NW_011371488.1:0-686 GCF_000754665.1 Bison bison bison
GTTAGTATACTGTATTGGTGTTTTTCCTTCTGGCTACGTTCACTCTGTATAATAGGCTCCAGTTTCATCCACCTCATTAGAACTGATTCAAATGTATCTTTTTAATGGCTGAGTAATACTCCCATTGTGTATATGTACCACAGCTTTCTTATCCATTCATCTGCTGATGGACATCTAGGTTGCTTCCATGTCCTGGCTATTATAAACAGTGTTGCGATGAACATTGGGGTACACGTGTCTCTTTCCCTTCTGGTTTCCTCAGTGTGTATGCCCAGCATTTTTAAAGGCGATATATTGTTGCCAAAGCAAAAATAAAACTTACTTACTGCCTCCCTTGCACTTGAATGAAATTAGCATCATTCTATTCAGAATCTTTCCCACTTCCTGTTATCACAGAGTTTTCACTGTGCCTTGTCCTTTTCTTTCTTTCTCATTTCAGCCTCTACCCTATTTGCAGGTTTTCCTCATTTCTAATCTCTTTGAAACCGTTTTGAAAGCATAACCTTTTAGAAGTCTCATGCTGAGGGCATGTAAGTGTACACTATATCCAAAATAAAAAGACAACAGCTATGAAAACATAGTGTTCTCATCAAATAAGTAAATTTATTACGAAAAGGACCTCAATAAACAAATGTCAATTGGTATTTCCCAAAAGTAACTAACAAAAATACATCATGTGATAAAGT
>NW_011371489.1:0-656 GCF_000754665.1 Bison bison bison
AGTCTTCCCAGGTATGTAACTCTAACTAGTCTCAGCAACTCAGGTGCAGTTTCCCCCAAAAGTAGAGGTTGGGTTCATCAATGCTGGGTTTTGCCAGATGGGCGTACCAAAAGGACAACAGACGTAGAGGAATATAGAGGGCTTGTAAGGGTGTTATTGAAACGATGGGGCATGGATTCCAATCTAGGTAAGTGACAACTGGGGAGAGGATAGACCTTAGTGAGCTGGAATCTCAAAGAAGGGTCTCATTTTTGCACATGCCACTCTTAAGACAGCCTGTCTTCAGAAGGAGGAAAAATTATGTCTTATTTAATGTTATAAATATCTGAATAAAGAATTTCTTTTTAATTAAACTAAAGGGCAAAAGAGAACTAAGCCCAATTTTAACTATTCCCTCTCCCTTCAAATTTGTAGGAAGGTCCAAGCATAGACTAAACAGATTTCAAAGACCAGTTCAGATTTGTATAAATCCTTATTTGAATGTAGATTTCTCCCTATATTCCAGTTAAAACTCTCTCAGCATAATAAATTTGTGGGGAAAATGTTCTCATCTTTTTATTTGCTAAGGGTCAAGTGAAAGTGTCCCTCGATCAGTCCTGTCTGACTCTTTTGTGACCCCATGGACTGTAGCCTGCCAGGCTCTGCTGTCCATGGGA
>NW_011371490.1:0-513 GCF_000754665.1 Bison bison bison
ACTTTACCTTGACACTGATTGCTGCCATTTCTGTGCAATATTATGGGAAATATTATGAAAATTTTTCATACTACACAAATGTACACTGGATGTTTCATGGTAGCGTATTAAAAGATGTTATTAAACCTAAAGACATTTAATATTTGATTTTTATGAAAGACAAATACGGATTTGCTAATTTCTCCATGATCTTAAGTGCCAATCTTATGCTATCTAGCAGATCAATTTGATACAATACATATGTGTTTAATCCATTCTTGCAACATAAAAGAAACATTTTAATAATAGGTTCAAGGTAAAAAAAAAAAAAAACTAATTAGATATCCACCTCCGTAAGAATAGAGTAAAATACCTACCAGAATAATTTCCTCATAAAGAAACTATAAAATAGTTGACAATAAAACCAAAATACAGCAAAGTAGAAGAAATTAGTGCTGCGAGGAACATTCAATAAACTAGATTCTCATTTTCATGTTTTAACCTGAGGCCAATTACAGCAGATGCAACATGCAA
>NW_011371491.1:0-560 GCF_000754665.1 Bison bison bison
AGAAAGAAATGAGAGAGTAGAAACCAATTTATACTCCACCTGCCTAAGGCAAGAGAGTTACTGCAAATCAATAGGAAAATGCCTTCCTTATCACCGTTTACATCATGTATCGTAGGTTATTGGCAAATGGCCTAGTGGTTATATGATCAATAATGTAAGTGACTGGAACTTCTGGGCAAATGGGTACCATGACTTCTTCACTCTCAGGATACTTTTCATCTTCTTCATTTTAAAGGTAGAATTAAAAAGTCTTAATTTCTGACAGATTTCAGTCTCTAACTTCTTGAGAGAATCTGTACAAAGTGAAAAAAAAAAAAAATAGTGGGCCTATCTACTCCAATCTGGGCAGATACACTCACATAATCTCAAAATAGCTAAGAGATGTTTATTATGTAGAATAAAACTTGAAATTCTGTTCTAGTAAATTTGAAAGCTCCTTTGTATAAAATACATAAATATCAAGGTCCTACTGTACAGCACAGGGAATTATATTCAATATTTTTTAATAAACTTGGTGGAAAAGAGGGCTTCCCTGGTGGCTCAGATGGTAAAGAATCTGC
>NW_011371492.1:0-1022 GCF_000754665.1 Bison bison bison
ACAAAAAGAAACGCAAAAGGGATGAAAGAGCGAAACGGAAGACCAGAAACGAGAAAACGCCGAGAGGAGAACAGAGGCAAAACACGCGCCGACAGACAGCACAGCAGGAGCCGCGAGGACCCACCGCCCAGAAGAGGGGAAAGAAAAGCAAAAAGAAACAAAGGGGACCGAAGGAACCGGAAAAGCGGCGGCACAGCAAAGGAAACGAGGAGCAAGGGGAAAAGACAGCCGGCAGAAGGGGAGAAAAGAAGAGCAAAGGAAGCAACGGACAAACAACGAAGCGCAAAAAGAGACAAGCAACGCCGACAGCGCAACGCCAGAAAAAGAAAGGACCCAAGCAAAAAAGGGGCCAAAGAACGAAAGAGACAGGGCGCCAAAGAAGACAGACAGAGGGCGAACAAACACAGGAAAAGAGGCGCAACAGCACGCAGGAGCAGAGAAAGGCAAAGCAAAACCACGAGGAGGGACCAGGGCACACCAGGCAGAAGGGCGGCGAGCCAAAAGGCGACAAAGAAGAAAGGCGGGAGAGGGGGGGGAGAAAAGGGAACCCGCGGACACGGGGGGGGGGAAGGCAAACGAGGACAGCCACGAGGGAGAACAGGGGGGAGAGGCCGGAAAAAACGGGAAAGAGAACGGCCGGAGGAGCCAGCAAGCCCACGGCGGGGCAGACACACGGAGGAAACCAGAAGGGAAAGAGACACGGGGACCCCAAGGGGCAGCGCAGCACGGGGGAGAAGAGCCAGGACAGGGAAGCAACCGAGAGGGCCAGCAGCAGAGGAAGGGAGAAGAAAGCGGGGGGACAGAGACACAAGGGAGGAGGACGCAGCCAGGAAAAAGAAGACAGGGGAAGCAGGGCGAAGGAGGGGGAGGAAACGGGAGCCGAGGAGACAGAGGGAAGGAAGCCAGAAGGAAAAACACCAAGACAGGAGACGAACGCAGAGAGAGGGAAGGGAGAAAGAGGGGAACAAGAACCCGGGGGACGAGACAGCAAAAGAGACACGGAGGGAGAGAGCAGGCGGAGG
>NW_011371493.1:0-571 GCF_000754665.1 Bison bison bison
CCCCAGAAAGCAGTTCCATCAGTCAGGAGTTTTCACTTATCTCTTTGATGGGGTCTTGTAAAGGCAGGGAACTTTTTCCTCCAGTGAATAGCAGGTAAGGAGATGACAAAAAGAGAAGATGTGGGGGAGAAGCACCAAGGTCACAGAGAGGTGGGGAAACCTGGAGTAGAAATATGAAAGAGAAAGAAATATTTCTTTCCTGTCTCTTTCTTGGATTGGGGAAATAGTGGGGAAGGGGCTGGAAATGGGAGTGAGGGGAAAAAGAAATCCTCCAGCAGTGCTCTAAAAGTTTAAAACACAAGTTAAGTACTGAAACTTTTCCTGAAACTCAGAATCATGAAAATTATTTTTAGCATCATTTAAGAATCGGACACGACTGAGCGACTTCACTTTCTCTTTCACTATCATGCATTGGAGAAGGAAATGGCAACCCACTCCAGTGTTCTTGCCTGGAGAATCTGGGGTCCGACAGAGTCAGACACGACTGAAGTGACTTAGCAGCAGCAGCAGCAGCAGCATGTTGGGATGGGAGGTCATCCAAGGATAGCAACTGCTTAAGGCCAGTACTACA
>NW_011371494.1:0-611 GCF_000754665.1 Bison bison bison
TGCCCTGGAGTAGGAAATGGTGACCAACTTCAACATTCCTGCTTGGAAAATTCCATGGATTGAGGAACATGGCAGGCTACAGTCCATGGGGGTCACAGAGAGTTGGACTCAACTGAGCAGGAACTCACGGACCTCCATAGGCAGTGATGCCTGTTCTGATGTGCAGAAAGGGAAGCACCCTGAGAGAATCTCCTTTCTGTAACAAGAGTGCAACTGAAAACAGGATGTTAGGGATTAAATCAGATTATCCATGGAGGAATGGAATTCACTGTTAAACAAGAAAGACCCCTTTCATTATTCTTTTTTTTTCCTTGATCATGCTGTGCAGTTTGTGGGATCTTAGTTCCTCCACCAGGAATTGAACCTGGGCCCCGAAATGAAAGTGCCCAGGCCTAACCACTGAACCTCCAGGGAATTCCCAAATGACCCATTTTAGATTAATTTATTTTGGTATATCTACCATTGAAAAACTATACAATGAGGCAGTTCCACTTGTCCATATGTGGAAGGATTTTTAGATATCTTTTTCAGTGAAAAATACAAAGGTACAAAGCAGTGTGCTTGGCGTGCTCGTTTCAGAAAAGGATCTATACGGATGTGTTTTGCATAAT
>NW_011371495.1:0-504 GCF_000754665.1 Bison bison bison
TTTCCATCTCATTACAGCTCCCTCAGGTAGCTTCGTTACCTCCATTTAAAAATATTTCCTTTTAAATTCAGCCTCAGAGAGGTTTACTGGCCCCAGATCACACAGCTACTAAAGGACAGGTAGTATTTCAATCCACAACTCTCTACCCTTGTGACATCTTCAAGAATCACAGGACGTATCAGTGTTCCGACTTCAGTTCATCTCATAAGAAGACCACGGAGCAACCATCCATAGGCAAGACATCATTATGAAAATCTCAGAAAGTTCAGGGGGAAACTGCAGCATCCCCATGGACCGCAGAGACCAAGAGGAATATTGGAAGGGTAAGAGGAGCAGCTACGTTTGCCCACTTTGTTGATGCACAGACCTGCCTAATGGCAGAGCGCAGTCTCCACGTTCCACCCACGAGACACCTGAAAGCTGTGGAGCACATCCTGCCGCCGGGTCAGGGACTAAGCCGGCAGCCACGCCCAACTATGAGCAGAGCCGCTGCTCCACTTTACC
>NW_011371496.1:0-1155 GCF_000754665.1 Bison bison bison
GACTCATCTTCCAGCAGAATCAAGGTAAACTGAATCGTTTAACAAATAGTCCTCATGAGTCCAGGGCTTTGTTGAAATGTTCATGTCAAAAGAAAAACCATCTTGAACAGAGCCACCCAACAAAAACTTTACGGTCATACCAAGAAAGCCTAATTTCATCACAATGATGCTGTAATTCCACTGATACTCTTGGCAGCGGAGTGAAACCATAGACTTCTCTCTGTTCTCTACCCCTCCTTTAAAAAAAATAAAATAAAAGAGAGGATCTTCTATGGCTACCACAAAAGATAAAATGTGGAACTGAAGAAATGAAACCCCACATTTCCTGTTACTTTTATGTTATTAGTAACAACTCTTACTTTCTCAGACCATTTGAATGGTTTCAGTATAACACTTTTCCCCAATCCATCTTTTCCCTATAACCCTACTCCCTCATTTCTGCTGGGTATGTAAATTCTTATATGAAGCCTCCCACGAATTAACTCCTTATTATCCTCAAAGGGCTATCAGTTATCACCAATAGTACTCAGCAGCCCAGGATGGTGGAACCCAGTTGCCCAATTCAGAGTCTGCCAACTGAAAACCTTTCCCTTGGAGTATGCAGTCACCCTTCACAATGCTGTCTTAATTGCTAGAGAACTCAGGCTAAGATTTTCCTAAGGACCTGAGTTCATGTAGAACTTCTGATCTCCTTCAAGAGTGCCTTTCAAATAGCAAGATCAGATTTATCTGGCTATCATGTCACTAATACATGAATATGAACCTAGACAAACCTGCTCAATTACTTTTGGGGTGGATGGTATTTATTAGCGTCAAATCTGAAGTAGATTCATAAGCCATAAATGACATATAAAGGCATATGCTCCGTATCAATGGGGTGGGCAGAGGAGGGGATAGTGAACCTAATGGGCCAAGCTAGTCTTTTAGTTTGTATATGGTAATAGCAAATGGGATCACAAGCCAAGAAATACTTTTTTAGAAATTTTTTTTTTTTGCAGAAGTAACGATCGAGGGGCATCATGAAAACCATTTAGCTGTTTCTCATGGGATTTTCTCCAGCCATCCATGTGTACCAGATCTTGAAATTCTTAAGCATATATCTTCCACTTGCTACCATAAAATACGATCAAGAGATTTTCTATATTATTTTTATAC
>NW_011371497.1:0-592 GCF_000754665.1 Bison bison bison
ACAGTGCTTCTATTTATTGATTGATGGCTTCGCTGAGTCTTCATTGCTCTGTGCAGGCTTTCTCCAGGTGTGGAAAGTGGGGGCTATTCCAGCTGTGGAGTGCAGGCTTCTCACTGCAGTGGCTCTCTTGAAGAGCGTGAGCTCTAGGGCATGGGCTCAGCAGTGGTGGCTTATGTGTTTAGTTGCCCTGAAGCTTATGTGTTTAGTTGCCCTGAAGCTTATGTGTTTAGTTGCAATCTTCCTGGAGCAAGGATCAAACCTGTGTCCCCTTCATTGGCAGCCAGATTCTTAACCACTGGACCACCAGGGAAGTCAAGGGTACTTGTAAAGCAAAGACTGGTTTGGGTCTGAAATGGCTGTACAGTTACAAGGGAGAATGTTGAAACTGCAAAGTTGCAGCTAGCAGATATTTTAAACAGTCTAGTGTGTTACTGAACTGAACCTGTTTGCACTCACCTACTTCCTTCTGATTGGTTGGCTTTAAGTTAACAAGGCAATGCTTCAGGAATCTTCATCAGCAACCTTCTGGTTCCAGGAAAGCTCAGGCCAGTGTGCTTGTGATCAGCATGTAGTCATCATCCTCAACCTGGGT
>NW_011371498.1:0-572 GCF_000754665.1 Bison bison bison
ACAAAATTACAATTTTATGCAGCCCTCTTCCTTCCAATCCCACTCCTTTTCTGCCATCCCCCAATTCGCAGGTCCCTAAACCTCAGCCCTCTGGTAGTGGGCTTTGGGCCTTATCCCAAAGCAGGCAATCTAGCTAATAACTTACAAGCAGCAGACGTTCTTCCAGAGCCTTGTCAAGAACATGGAGGCTTCTGTGTGAGCCCCGCTCTCATGGGCCTGTATTTCTAACAGGTATCAAGTGTAAGTCACTACTTTGAAAGAGAAGTCAAACATCTGGAATATGTAGAACAGCGCAGAAAAATTCGTGAACAGGAAAAGAGAGAAATGGAGCTGGAACTGGAGAAGAAAAAAGTTGTAAGTTAAATTTCAGAAACCAAAATTGCTTTCCTCTAACACTAGTAGGATTATATTTGTTTGGCTTAGTCCACAGATTCAAAAGAAAAAATATGCCTTTTCACATTCTTCTCTTCTTCTCATGGGAGTCAAGAGGGCAGTTCTCTGATTTCCTAGCTTAGTGTGAGTCAAACTACCAATTGGACACCTAGTGAGATTCTATCCAATTTAGATTCTGA
>NW_011371499.1:0-516 GCF_000754665.1 Bison bison bison
AAATAATGCTTTCCATAAGATTTTTTTAATTAATTTATTTTTTTAAATTGGAGGATAATTGCTTTACAATGTTGTGTTGGTTTCTGCCATACAACAGCACAAATTATGACATGCTTTCTGTGCTAAAAAACGTGTGAAATATTGAAAATAGGATATACTCTCTGCTCTCCGTGAACTGAGAGAAACACATACATATACATACATACTAGCAAAGCAAGAGAAGTGTATATGACAAATGCATTTGGAGTTATTAGCCTAAAGTAAAAGACTCTGGAGAGGATTCTGATCTATATTTGAAGAAAGAAAAAATGTTTGTGTGTGGGAGAAGGCTAATAAAGTTTTCTAAACCAGGGAAATTAAATGACAGAGATTCTAAAATGAGGAAGAAACGGTACAGAATGAGATAAAATTAGTTGCATGATGAAGATGGGTGAAAATTCCTGATCTTTTTCATTTTATTTCCATTCTCATAAAGCCCAGTTCTATCCATCTTATCAGATCAGATCAGATCAGATC
>NW_011371500.1:0-635 GCF_000754665.1 Bison bison bison
AATATTAATCAAATTAATTATTAAACAGATTACAATTCATAGCATTTAGCAACAGGACTCACATTTTAACTGGACAAACAAATGTTAATACTTTTAAACAATCTGAGTATCAGGAAAGTCAGAGGATGACAAAAAATTATCATATTATACCTTCTATGACTTGAATTTTAGTATATTTGGTAGACCAAGAAAGTGTTGTGAGATATTAGGCAAATATAAATAATTCTTTTAATAAATACTTTAATTTTAAATAAGGCAAGCAGCAGCAATCTGACTTTCTTTACTGAGAGGTTTTCTTTTATAAGTTACCCACTCATTCTTATGTCTTTTAATGCCCCACTTGTGTGATGTGTGCTCAAAATTTATCTATTAAAAAATCTATATACATAATGGCATTGAGTTAAATAACAAAATATCATTTGCATAAGCATCACTGACTCAATGGACATGAATTTGAGCAAACTCCAGGAGATAGTGGAGGACAGAAGAGCCCAGTGTGCTATATATATAGTCCATGGGATCAGCAAAGAGTCAGACATGACTGAAAAACAACATACTTGCAAATGAGTTGATCATTTGTGTCATTCTCAGGGATTTGTCTTCATTAACCCATTTCTGCTCCTCTGTATTTTCCC
>NW_011371501.1:0-500 GCF_000754665.1 Bison bison bison
ACAGTTTCTATTCTTCAGCAACTGGCATTTATTTGCAAGGATAAAAAATTTATACCAACAACTGCTATGCAAAATTACAAGTTTTGGTCACTTATAAGGTGGAACATACCAGCTGTTTAGAACTGTTGCCTTATTATAAGCACATTGCTAGGATGAGTTTAAAAGGATGACAACTTAAGATGCCACCATTGACTTTGGAAGAACAGGAATGTTAAATGTAGGTTGCAGAGCCAGGTTGACTGTCTTTTTTCATTTTTCTTTTCTTAAAATCCATCAACTCAAGAAAATACCCCTCTACTTATTAGCAGCTCACCCCCACCACAAGCTACATGTTATTTACCCAGCAGAGAGTTCAAGGTCACTGCCTAGAATGGAAGAAACAGGAATGGTAGGCAATGCAAGCCCAAGAGCAGCCAAACAATGCAGGTAAGAGTTAGACCAGTGCAAACAGAAGCAAGGACAAAAGGCAAATGCAAGCAGGACTCCTGAGGGACTTAATG
>NW_011371502.1:0-6573 GCF_000754665.1 Bison bison bison
TCAAGAAAAACCACGAGATTCTCTCCAAACGTGAGATGAGGACCTTTCCCCCTGCAGCGCCTTGAGAGTAATCCTGAATTCCCTTTCGAAACTCGAAAGGATGCTTGAATCCCTTTACGGAACTCAAGAGGTTCCCTGAGATACCCGTCACCACTCGAGAGGAACCCCGAGTTTCATGCCACAACTTGAGAAGAGCCCTGTTTTCTCCACCTCATCTTGAGATTAGTGCCGATTCTCCTGCTTCGACTTAGAGGAATTCCAACTTTCCGCTAGCACCTCAAGAGGCCTGTCTTACCTATTGAAACCCGAGAGGAACTTCGCGTTTCCTGCTGCAAGTCAAAAGGACACCAACTTCCCCATCAATCAGAGATAAGGCCTCATTCCCCTGAAAAGACTTGAATGGAAACCTGATTATCACCTAACAACACGAAGGGAGGTTTGACTCCCCTGTTGCACCTCTACAAAAAGCCCAAGTTCCCTGTGTCAATTCAACAAGAGGCCTGACACTCTTTTTCCAAATTGATTGAAAAGCAGAGTTCCATGCCTCAAAACAAGGTGAACCCTGACTCCCTTTTTGAAACTCGATAGGAACCCTGAGAACACTGTCTCAACTAGAGAGGAACCCTGAGTTAACTGCCTTAAATCGAGATGAGGCCCTATATCACTGCAGCAACTCGAGAAGAACCCAGAAGAACCCTCACAAATTGAAAGGAGGCCTGAATTCCCTGAGGTCACTGTTGCAACTGGAGAGGAACCCAAAGCTTCCAGGCACAACTTGAGAAACACCAGGAGATTCCCCTCTCAATGCAAGATGAGGCTTGCTTCCCCTGCAGTGACTCAAGAGCAATCCCATGCACCCACACACAACACAAAAGGAGACTTCACTTCCCTGAGGCAACATGTGGCTGAGGACCCCGCCACAACTTGAGGGCAACCCCAAGCTTCCTTCTTAAACTTGAGAAAAACCACAAAATTCGCCCCGACCACAAGATGAGGCCCTTTCCCCCTGCAGTGTCACTGCAGCAATCCCGAGTTCCCTCTCAAAATCCTAAAGGAGTCTTATTTCCCTTTATGCAACTCAAGAGGTTTCCCAAGATACCCAAGCCACTGGAGGGAAACCCTGATTTTCCCACCCCAGCTCAAGAAGAGCCCTGTGTTCCCCACCTCATCTTGAGATGAGGGTCAATGAGGCACCCCATCTTTCCTCTCCCACCTCGAGGACGCCTGTCTCACCAACTGAAACTCGAGAGGAACCCTGTGGTTCTTGCCACAAATCAAAAGGACACCGAGTTCACTCTCAACACAAGATAAGGACTGAATCCCGTACAGTGACTCAAATGGAACCCCGAGTATCCCCTCACAACATGAAGGGAGGTCTCACTCCCCTGTTACATCTCTAGAAAAAGCCCAAGTTCCCCACCTGAACTCGACAGGAGGCCTGATACCCCTTTTCCAACTCGAGAGGAAAGAGGAGTTCCATGCCGCAAAATGAGATGAGGCCTGACTCCCCTGTTGAAATTCGATAGGAACCCCGAGATCCCTGTCACAACTAGAGAGGAACCCTGAATTTCCTGCCTCAACTCGAGATGAGGCTCTATTCTCCTGCAGCGACTCAACAGGAATCCCGAGGTGCCCCTCAAAACTTGAAAGGTGGCCTGAATTTCCTGAGGCAACATGAGAGGTTCCTTAACGTCCCCGCCAAAACTCGAGAGGATACTTGAGTGTCTCACCACAATTCGAGAAGTTCCCCATGTTGTCCACCTCATCTCGAGATGAGGACCAGTTCCCATGCTTCCTCTTGAGAGGTATTCACACTTTCCCCTCGCATCTCAAGAGGAGGACTGTCTTATCTATTGAAACTCGAGAGGAAGCCCGCGGTTCCTGCCTCAAGTCAAAAGGACATTGTATTCCCCCTCAACTCGAGATAAGGCCTCATTCTCCTTCACCAACTTGAATGGAACCCTGAGTATCCCATCACAACACAAAGGAAGGGCTGACTCCCATGTTGCACATCTAGAAAAAAGACCCAGTTCCCTCCCTAATCTTGAGAGAAAGCCTGATACCCCTTTAACAACTTGATGGAAAGTGGAGTTCCATGACTCACCACAAGACGAGGCTGACTCCCCTGTTGAAACATGATTGGAACCCTGAGGTCCCTGGCACAACTGGAGAGGAAATCTGAGTTTTCCCCCTCAAATGAGATAAGACCCTATTCCACTGTAGTGAGTTGGGAGGAATCATGAGGTGGCCCTTGCAACTTGAAAGGAGGTCTTACTTCCCTAAGGCAACATGAGAGGTTCCCTGAGGTCCCCATTGCAACTTGAGAGGAACCCCAAGCTTCTTGCCACTACTTGAGAAACAGCACGATATTCACCCCCCCAATGTGAGATGAGGCCCATTTCCCCTGAAGCACCTCAAGAGCAACCCCGAATTTCCCTCTCAAAAGTTGAAAGGAGGCTTGACTCCCTTTAAACAACTGAAGAGGTTCCCCGAGATACCCATTGCAACTCGAGAGGAACTCAGAGTTTCCTGCCACAATTCGAGAAGAACCCCGAGTCCCCCACCTCATCTGGAGATTAGGGCCGATTCCCCTGCTTTGTCTTGAGATGAATCCTGACTTTCCCTTCGCACCTCAAGAGGAGGCCTGTTTCAATTACTGAAAATTGAGAGGAACCCCACAGTTCCTGCTAGAAGTCAAAAGGACACTGACTTCCCCCTCAACTAGAGATGAGGCCTAATGCCCTGACTGAGGCACTGACTCGAATGGAACCTGGAGTATCCCCTCACAACATGAAAGGAGGTCTGACACCACTGTTGCACCTGTAGAAAAAGCCCAAGTTCCCAGCGTCAACTCAAGAAGAGGCCCTATTACCCTGCCATGACCCCAGACAAATCCCGAGGTGCCCCTTGCAACTTGAAAGGAGGCCTGACTTCCCTGGCAACATGAGAGGTTCCCTGAGGTCCTATCGCAACTTGAGAGGAACTCAAACATTCCCACCACAACTCAATAAACACCATGAGATTCCCACTCAATGTGAGTTGAGGCCCAATTCACCTGCAGTGACTCGAGAGGAATCCGGCAATCCCACTTGCACCTTGAAAGGAGACTTGACTTCCCTGAGGCAAGATGAGAGGCTCCCTGAAGTCTCTGTCGCAACTCGAGTGGAACTGCAAACTTCCAGTCTCAACTTGAGAAAAAGCACAAGATTCCACTCTCAATGCGAGATCAGGTCCCTTTCCCCTGCAGCACCTCAAGAGCAATCCTGAGTACCCTCCCCAAACTCGAAAGGAGCCTTGACTCCTGTTATGCAATTTAAGAGGTTCCCCGAGATATCCATCACCACTCAAAAGGAGTCCCATGCTTCCCCCCCGCCTCCTTATTTCAAGGTGAGGGCTGATTCCCCTGCTATGACTCGAAAGGAATCCGGACTTTCCCCTCGCACCTCATGAGGAGGCCTGTCTCACCTATTGATACTTGAGAGGAACCCTGCTGTCCCTACCGCAAATTGAAAGGACACCTCATCTCGAGTTGAGTTCCCCCTCAACTCAAGATAAGCCCATATTCCCCTGCAGTGACTCAAATGGAATCCCGAGTATCCCCTCACAAGATGAAGGGAGGTCTGACTCCCCTCTTGCACCTGCAAAAAAGCCCAAGTTCCCCACCTCAACTCGACAGAAGGCCTGACACCACTTTTACAACTCGAGAGGAAAAATGAGTTCCATGCTTCAAAATGAGATGAGGCCTGATTACTCTGATGAAACTAGATAGGAACCCCAAAATCCCTATTGCAACTTGAGTGGAGAACTGAGATTCCCGCCTCAGCTGAAAATGAGGACTTATTCCCCTGCGGTAACTCGATAGAAATCCTGAGGTGCCCCTTCAAACTTGAAAGGAGGCCTGACTTCCCTGAGGCAACATGAGAAGTTCCTAGAGGTTCCCGTTGCAACTCGAGACAAACCCAAAGCTCTGGCCGCAACTTGAGAAACACGACATTCCCCCCTCAGTGTGAGATGAGGCCCGATTCCCCTGCAGTGACTCGAGAGCACCCCAGTGCACCTGCTCACAACTAGAAAGGAGACTTGAATTCCCTGAGGCAACATGAGAAGTTCCCTGAAATCCCCATCACAACTCAAGAGGAACCCCAAGCTTCTAGCCGCAACATGAGAAAAACCACAGGATTCCCCTCTCAACGCAAGATGAGACCCAATTTCCCTGTAGTGACTAGAAAGCAACCCACGCACCCCCATGCAACTCGAAAGGAGACTTGACTTCCCAGAGGCAACACGAGATGTTCCCTGATGTCCCCGTTCCAACTTGAGAAGAACCCCAAGGTTCCCGCTGCAACTCGACAAAAACCATGGGATTCCCCCCTTAATGCGAGATGAAGCCCAATTCTGCAGCGCCTGGAATGCAATCCCCAGTCCCTTTAGAAACTTGAGGGGAGTGGTGACTCCTTTTACGCAATTCAAGAGGTTCCCCAAGATACCCATCAGAACACGAGAGGAACCCCGAGTTTCCTGCAACAACTCAAGAAAAACCATGCGATTACCCCCTCATACCGAAATGAGAACCATTTCCCCTGCAGCGCCTCTAAAGCAATCCAGAGTTAACTCTCGAGAGTCGAATGGAGGCTTCACTCCTTTTAGGCAACTCAAGAGTTTCCCCAAGATACCTGTCGCAACTCAAGAGGAACTCCGAGTTTCCCACGCAACTCGAGAAGAGCCTCGTGTTCCTCTCCTCATCTCAAGATAAAGGCTGATACCCCTTCTTCAATTCAAGTGGAATACCGACTTTCCCCTCCAACCTCCACAGTAGGCCTGTCTCATCTACTGAAACTCGACAGGAACCCCGCGTTTCCTGCTGCAAGTAGAAAGCACACCGAGATCCCCCTCAACTCGAGATAAGGCTTGATACCCCTGCACCAACTTGAATGGAACCCTGAATATGCCTTTACAATAAAAAGCAAGGTCTGATTCCCTGTTGCACCTGTAGAAGAAGCCTAAAATCCCCAACTCAACTCGACAGGTGTCTAACACCCCTTTTACAACACGAGAGGAAAGCCGAGTTCCATGCCTCAGCACGATCCAAGGCCTGACTCCCCTATTGAAACTCGATAGGAACCCGTGATCCTTGTCGCAACTGGAGAGGAGCCCTGAGTTTGCTGCCTCAACTCGAGATGAGGCCTTATTACCCTGCTGCGACTCCAGAGGAATCCCGGGTGGCCCTTGCAACTTGAAAGGAGGCATGACGTCCCTGAGGGAACATGAGAGGTTCCCTGAGGTTCTCGTTGGAACTCGAGATGGACCCAAAGCTTCCCGCCACAACTCGAGAAACACCACGAGTTTCCACCCTCCCTGTGAGATGAGGCCCGATTCCCTGCAGTGACTCAAGAGCAATCCCATGCTCTCCCTCACAACACGAAAGGAGACATGACTTCCCTGAGGCAACAACTCCCCTTCGCAACTCGAGAAGAACCCAAGCTTCCCACTGCAACTCGAGAAAAATCACGAGATTCCTTCATTAATGTGAGATGAGGCCCTTTCCCCCTGCAGTGCCGCAAGAACAATCCCAACTTCCCTCTCGAAACTCAAAAGGAAGCTTGATTCCCTTTATGCAACTCGAGAGTATCCCCAAGAACCCATTGCCACTCAAAAGAAACCCGGAGTTTCCTGGCTCAATTTGAAATGAGGTCCTATTCCCTTGCTGTGTTTCGAGAGGAATCCTGAGGTGCCTCTTGCAACTTGAAAGGAGGCCTGACTTCCCTGATGCAATATGAAAAGTCCCTGAGGTCACTGTCGCAAAGGGAGAGAAACCCAAAGATCCCACCCACAACTTGAGAAACACCATGAGATTTCCCCCCTCAATGCGTGATATGGCCCCATTACAATGCAGTGACTCGAGTGCAATCCTGCGCTTCCCCTCACAACTCAAAAGGAGACTTGACTTTCCTAAGGTAACACGAGAGGTTTTCTGACATCCCAGTCACAAATTGAGAGGAACTTCAAGCGTTCTAAGGCAACTTGAGGAAAACCACGAGATTTCCCCCTCAACGCGAGATGAGGCCCTTTTCCCCTGCAACGCCTCGAGAGCAATCCCGAATTCTCTCTCGAAATTCGAAAGGAGGGCTTGACACCATTTATGCAGCTCAAGAGCTTCCCCGTGATTCTCGTCACCACTTGAGAGGAACACTGAGTCTCCCACCACAACTCAAGAAGTGCCCCATGTTCCCCACCTCATCTCGAGAAGAGGGCCAATTCCCTGGCGTAAACTCATCAGAAACTCAACTTTCCCCTCGCACATCAAGAGGAGGCCTGTCTCACCAATTGAAACTCAAGAGGAATCCCGCAGTTCCTGGCACAAGTAGAAAGGAAACCGAGTCCCCCCCCCCCCCCCCTAAACTCAAGACAAGGCCTGATTCCCCTGAGCTGATCGAGTGGAACCCCGAGTATCCATCCCCTCACAACATGAAGGAGGTATGACTCCCCTGTTGTACATGTAGAAAAAGTCCAAATTCCCCACCTGAACTCGATAGGAGACCCAACACCCGTTTTACAACTCCAGAGGAAAGAGGA
>NW_011371503.1:0-508 GCF_000754665.1 Bison bison bison
ATTAAGGGTTTAAAAGTAAACAGGTGAAATTTTTTTAACTTGAAAAAACAGAAGAATTCATTTAGGACTTAAAATACTTCCAACCATGCCCCACACCTAGAAACCATAAAAGAAAAGGCTGTGAAATTAAGGTACACAAAAATTACTCAAAGCAAAATTCACCACAAACAAAAACAAAAGAAAAATGACCAACTGAGAAAATATGTCTAGTTCATCATTGTGAACTGAATTGTGTATTTCCCCTCCAAATTCACGTGTCAAAGCTCTAACCCAAATATGACTATATTTGGTGTTTGCGTCTTCCGGGAGGTAATCAAAGTCAATTAGGTCATAAGGGCACAGCCCTAATCTAAAAGGACTGGTGTCCTCAAAGGAAGAGACACCAGAGAGCTCCCTCTCTGCACATGCATGGAGAAGAGGCCAAGATAGCAGCTGTCTCCAAGCCAGCAAACCAGAGACCAACCCTGATAGCACCTTGATCTAAAGCTCTGACCTCCGGAACAAAACA
>NW_011371504.1:0-571 GCF_000754665.1 Bison bison bison
GGTAAATGATGTCACTACCATTGAAAGACTGTCTTCTGCTCTAGGAAAAGGAGATGATCATGCCAAATTCCCAATCTGGGAGTCCAGGCTCAGAAGCAACTGAGAACAACTGGTGGAGTAGGAAACCTGAGCTGTCACTGATAGAGTGCTAGGGACTCAGAGTGAACAAGTCTGAGAGTTAAAAAAAAAACCCACGGGAACCCTGTAATAGGGGTTCCCTAAAATATTGTGATATTTACCTTCAGGAGTTTTTCTAAGTTTCCATAGTAAATGTGAGAAAAATTCCCTTGTGCTCTCTGTAGAGAGAAGGGGAAAGGGACCATTTTGAAGTATGCCAGAGCACTTGTTCTTTTCAAGAAGGCCAGTCGTAGGGAGAAACTAGTTAATCAGAGGCTAAACTGCCGGGGCATTATCAGCTCCTAACTGTCCTGGAGGAAGGAATACCCAACTCCAGCCTGCACTAGCCTTCCTATTCCATGTAAGGGAGAGAATTAAAAAATAAAAGAGAAACACTTGTGAAGTTCTCAGTCCAGGGGCTCTGTGAACTCTTTAGACTCACTAAAAGACTGAG
>NW_011371505.1:0-523 GCF_000754665.1 Bison bison bison
AGAGGCTCAATTTTGGCTCCTCTTTTTATGTCTCCATCCCCCACCCCAAGCCTGTCATACGTAAATTGGGCTAGCCAGGAGGGCTCTTTCTTTCACCTGGGGTTCTCACTCTGGTCCTCAGACCTTCCTTTGTTCTATTTTTGCAGGGTTTTCCCTTCTTTGTCTTTTAGCCACCACCTTTCTGGACTCCTTTTTCCTTTCTAACTACCTAGCAGAGAAAAGGAGAGATTGGGGGTTGAAGGTGTAGATAGGGAGGAGATGATAGAAAAGAAGAGGAGAGATCCAGATCTTGTCCAGCCACCAGTGACCTATATGAGAGGTAATCTGCTGCATCTCTTAAGCCCAGTAGTTGTCTGAAGTCCATCATGTCTGCTGGCGAATCCCAAGAAACTCCAGTACCCAGGCTACACCTACCAGGCTTCAAGGAAACTCTAACAATTCCCAACACATTTGGACTTACACGAAGTGCCTCATTCTGCATCTGAAGTCTCCAGCATCAGACTGTAGTGTCCGGGTAACACTC
>NW_011371506.1:0-538 GCF_000754665.1 Bison bison bison
AAGGACTTGGTGCAAATTATTTATCTGGATGATTCATTTAATTGTCACAATAGCCCTTTGGGTTAGTTACTATTATTAATATTATTACTTCTATTTTAAAGATGAGGAGACTAAGGACAGGAAGGGTTAGGGAGTCATCCCAAGTGACCAGCAAGGACATGGCAGAGAAGGGGTTTCACGCTGGGTCTGCAGGATTTCAGCTCCCAGCTTCTTTAACTCTGTGCTTGGTATTTCCCAAGTTGTGAGTATATTAACTGCAAGTTTAGGTTGTAGGTAGGGCTTCCCATGTGGCTCAGATGGTAAAGAATCTGCCTGGAGTGTGGGAGACCTGGGTTCAATCCCTGGGTCGGGAAGATCCCCTGGAGAAAGGAATAACTACCTGCTCCAGTGTTCTTGCCTGGAGAATTCCATGGACAGAGGGGCCTGGTGGGCTATAGTCCATGGGGTTGCAAAGAGCCAGACTTGACCGAGTGACTAACACGTTAGGATGCTGGTAAAGAGTAGAATTCTACAGATGGAAGTAATCCTAGAGTTCCTA
>NW_011371507.1:0-589 GCF_000754665.1 Bison bison bison
CCATTATCATACCTAACAAAATGAATACTCAGTCCATATTCAAATTTCCCCAACTGTCTCAAGAATAAATTTGTATGGTTGGTTTGTTGGCAGCAAAGCTTTTAAAACAGTGTTCCCAGCAGCCTCAGGCTTCTGCACAAATGTCTCAGGGAGCGGCAAGGGTGAGCTGAGGGGGAAGGAGACCTCCACCCTGCTTCAGCCAGAGCAGGTTTATTATTAGGAACAAAAGAGTTTTCTGTTAAGAAAAAAATTAAATTTGAAAATCATTTCCACAAAGCATTACTTCTCTCAGATTTTAAAAGAAAATGTCTAGTGCATCCCTTCTGCCTCAGATGGTAAAGAATCTGCTTGCAGTGCAGGAGACCCGGCTTCAATCCCTAAGTCAGGAAGATTCTCTGGAGAAGGAAATGGTTACCCACACCAGTATTCTTGCCTGGGAAATCCCATGGACAGAGGAGCTCATGGCTACAGTCCATGGCATTGCAAAGAGCCGGTCATGACTGAGCCACTAACTCTCTTTCTAGTGCTGTAACTGCTTTAAATCAAGGGCATACGTTCCTAGTGGTGTGTAGTGGGAACCCGGGTGCAG
>NW_011371508.1:0-681 GCF_000754665.1 Bison bison bison
CCCCTGCATGGGAAGGCAAAGTCTTAACCACTAGACCACCAGAAAAGTCCCTCAAAATATAAAATATATTAGAATCCTTCATTAATATAGTTCATTAATACCAGGATGTGTATTATGTCACATGTCCATGAAAACTAAAACATTTCTTTTTTTTAAAAGAAAAAGGTAAAAATACGATCTATCACAGTCTAGGCCGAGGCTATCTAAAATAACATTGTACACTTGTGGCTAAAATTGTCACATACAGATTATTTAATTATAATAGTTATGAAAGAATTTTAAATATTTTGCATGTTTTAAAATACCTCTCTAATAATTTATTGTATTTTAATATTGTTTGATACTTCAAGTGAATATGTAATTAAATTCATGTTTCAGAATCACTCAGGAGTTCAAAAAAAGTATTGTTTGGAAAAGTGACTTAAGGCCAAAGAAGAATTTCAAAATTGACCCTAAAATTATGTGTTTAAATTCAAAACAACTTTTTCAAGAAATAGATGGAGTTTGACTAATTCTTTGACTACATATTTTGTAGAGAATTTCAATTGAGAGAAAGATATACTGTCATAACAATGGATCCCAAATAATAGAATAGGCATTTTTGAAAACCTCTCCATAATATACAGGCTTCCCTGGTGTCTCGGTGGTGAAGAATTCACTTGCCAATGCAGGAGACTCAGG
>NW_011371509.1:0-639 GCF_000754665.1 Bison bison bison
AGAGTTCTTTGGCTCACTTTTGAAGGAACAACCTATTTTGTACCCCATTCCCTTAACTGCAGAAAACCATCTTGTTTTATAATTTTTCAGAATTTTCTGGAATTTTCAATCTCTGGTGGATTTACAAGGGTGGCGGAGAAGACAAATGGTGAGGGAACTCATCACTGCTACTGTGGAACACAGCAGCATGTGATAGGTGGGGTGAGACAGTTTCTCAGTGTCTGTTGGTTGCAAGTCCTGATCCACTGAGTCAGAGGGCAGCCTGGGATGGCACAAAGAAAGTAACTCTCTTTTTTCAGGTTTTCCTTTTCACGATCTGAAACCACGGTTTGTTAATCCTGGTTAACAAAGCGTTTCTAAGTCCAGCTTTGAATCCTTTGAAATTACTGTTAATTGTAGCATAATAATTTGCTGTCAGTCTTGATTTTCAGTGTTATGAATTTTTTGTTTGTGTTTCATTTTGTTTTCCTGTGTTTTCATTTAGTGAGACATTGGAATAAGAAACAGTAAGGATTTCTATTCAAATTCCATTTCAAAACAAAACATCTGAATGCTTTTTAAGACACTATTTATTTCTTCATTGGTGGTGGTTTAGTCGCTAAATTGTGTCTGACTCTTGCGACCCCATGGACTGTCGCC
>NW_011371510.1:0-601 GCF_000754665.1 Bison bison bison
GCTACAGTCCAAAGGGTCCCAAAGACTCAAACATGACTGAAGTGATGAGCACACACACACACACACACACAAATACAATAAAATATTCAGCCATGAGAAAGAAGGAAACCCCGTCTTTACAATCACATGGGTGGAACTCAGAGCATTACACTAAACAAAATAAGCCAGATACAGAGAGAAAGAAAAACAAAACAAAACACTTCATGATATCACCTTTATGTGGATTTTAATAAAATGTTGAATACATAGAAGTTGAGTGGAATGGTGGTTACCAGGTTAGGGAAGTGGGGAAAAGAAGAGATATTGGTCAAAGGTTACCAAGTGCAGTTATGTAGGAAGAATAAGTCTAGGGATGTAAGTTACAGCATGATGACTCTAGCCAATAATTCTGTGCTGAATGCTGGAAATTTTCTAAGAGAATAGATTTCAGGTGCTTTTCTCACACTCTTACACACACACAAACAAATGGTAGATATGTGAAGAGTTAATATATTTAGTTTGACCTTAGTAATGATTCAACTATGTATATAAAATTATGTTGTATACCTTAAGTATATACAATTTTGGCTAAAGCTGGAGGAAATGATGGGTTTGGGGTTAA
>NW_011371511.1:0-606 GCF_000754665.1 Bison bison bison
CCCAGAAGACCCTTTCTGTTGATCAGCACTAATGGGAGACACCATAAATAATGGAAATGCTGAAAATAATGTCAATTTCATTTTATAGCTGAGGTTGTAACTCCATATTGTACCTCCTTCCATCTATTGAGACTTGATCTCCTTCTATCATCCCTATTCATCCTCCAGCTGAGTCCTAAAGTGAATTTACTATTCTGTTAGGAGCCATAATGGAGACTAGACTTCTTTCTCCTCTCCCTTCTCACAGTTACTTTCAATATAGATACTTAAAGAGTAAAACAACTAGGTAACCAAGGAAACAAGACAGAAAATGATATGCAAAAGTATCCATAATGATCTTGCTCTGAATATTCAAGTTCTTTGTATATGTCCAAAGGCGAATGAATATGAAACTGAGAGGAGAACTTAGTAATCAAGGAGAATTATTGACCATCAATGGATTGGATAACTTCAGCTATTCCATGGCATTGGTTAACCTGAGCTATTTTGCAATTTAAAATGCATGAAAAAATTTCAGTGACTCTAAAAATCTTAGAAAAAAGAATAAAGAGAGAGAAAAAGTGAGGGGAGTGAGAGACAGAGAGACAGAAACAGTGACAGAGAACA
>NW_011371512.1:0-575 GCF_000754665.1 Bison bison bison
TTCAGAATTTTCCAGTTTGTTGTGATCCACACAGTCAAAAGCTTTGGTGTAATCAATAAAGCAGAAGTAGATGTTTTTCTGGAACGCTCTTGTTTTTTCGATGATCCAATGGATGTTGGCAATTTGATCTGTGGTTCCTCTGCCTTTTCTAAATCCAGCTTGAACATCTGGAAGTTCATGGTTCATGTACTGTTGAAGCCTGGCTTGGAGAATTTTGAGCATTTCTCTTCTAGCATGTGAGATGAGTACAATTGTGCGGTAGTTTGAACAATCTTTGGCATTGCCTTTCTTTGGGATTAGAATGAAAACTGACCTTTTCCAGTCCTGTGGCCACTGCTGAGTTTTCCAAATTTGCTGGCACATTGAGTGTGGCACTTGCACAGCATCATCTTTTAGGATTTGAAATAGCTCAACTGGAATTCCATCACCTCCACTAGCTTTGTTCATAGTGATGCTTTCTAAGGCCCACTTGACTTCACATTCCAGGATGTCTGACTCTAGGTAAGTGATCATACCATCGTGATTATCTGGGTCATGAAGTATCTTTTTTGTATTAGTTCTTCTGTGTATTCTTG
>NW_011371513.1:0-550 GCF_000754665.1 Bison bison bison
CTTCAATACCCTCTATGAATTAGCATTATTTCCCCATTAATAGAAAGGAGGTAAAGACTCAGACACAATAACTTGCCATCAACACTTATTAGGAAATTATATTTTATTATGATTTTCATATGTACCAAATCAAATATATATATATCTCTTACATATGAAATATCTTTCTTTTAACATATACGGACTTACTCAGTTTAAGATTTTCTGAAAGGGGAAAATAAAAACAAACTCACATTGCCTTAGCTTCTGTTGCTTAGAAACAAAAAGCTGGTGATAACTATTAGGTTGGTACAAAAATAATTGGGGTTTTGCATTGTTGAAATTTACCATTTGATATTGAGATACATTCTTAAGTGTGGTTATTTTATACATCATTTCAATGTACATGTATCGCTTTATGATTTTTTTGCTAGTTATTACTTGCTGCTTATATTTATTTTAGACAATATAACTAATGTTGGACAAAAAGTAAATTCAAGGGACTTTTTTATTCAAGTTCAAATGGGCAGCAGAGATAACCCACAACATCAACAATGCATTTGACCCAACT
>NW_011371514.1:0-635 GCF_000754665.1 Bison bison bison
TAGATAGCTCACAGGATATTGCTCAGAATATTATATAGCTCCTGAGGAGAAATTAAAGGTCTTGGTTTTGTTTAATAGCTAAATTTTGATTATTTTGTTTTGCCTGACTATTTTCCTTTGCTTTTGCATTTTTGTGCTTCTCTGATTAAATTTGTTCTTTAGAAATAGGGGAAGCCTTAAGAAGCTAAAGTTTTTCTGCAAACAAGAAATAGGCAGAGGACACAGCAGGGGAGTGTCTTGTCCCAGGAAGGCCCTATGGAGGTCCTGCTCAGTTACAGTCTCATCAGTCATATCTATTTGTAAGAAATCAGAAATACATAGTCTTTCTTCATAGTCTCACTTTTGCCTATGTGGTTGACCTGGTTTCTATGTCCCTATTTTCTGCATCACAGCTTATTAAGCTGGACTGGGTCAAGTCCATACATTTCCTGATTACACTTCATCATAGTGTTCTCTCTGCTGAGATCTTAGGGTGTTTATTATCTGGGTTAGTAAATTTCTACTAATAGTATGCTTTGAAATTTTTACCTTTTATTTCAAACTAAATTTTTAGGCATTTGAGTGTAAACAATCATCTAGCATTAACACACTCATTATGCTAACATCTAACACTAACACACTCTCATCCTCAACTC
>NW_011371515.1:0-514 GCF_000754665.1 Bison bison bison
CTTCTAAAGGGAGAAAAATCATGTTCCAAAAATACATACATCTTAATACAAAACATATAGATACGTAAGACACATTTATACAATGATAAGTGCAAGGAAGAACATACTTTAGGATAATGGGGTAGAATGATGCGGGGGAAGGTGTAGGGGGGCACTTGAACCAGGATACTGAGGCTTAGGAGGAGATAGACTTTGGATAAAAACTTTTAAAGTAATTTTATTGGAGTATAGTTGCTTCACTCGGGGTTCCTGAATGGGTCAGACAATAAGAAATCTGCCTTCAATGCAGGAGACACGAGTTTAATCCCTGGGTCGAGAAGATCCCCTGGAGGAGGGTATGGCAACCCACTCCAGTATTCTTGCCTGGAGAATTCCATGGGTAGAGGAGTCTGGTGGGCTACAGTCCATGGGGTTGAAGAGTCAGACATGACTGAGCAGCTGACACAGGCATAGTTGCTTTACAGTGTTGTGTTAGTTCTGCTGTACAGCAAAGTGAATTAGCCATATGTATACA
>NW_011371516.1:0-656 GCF_000754665.1 Bison bison bison
AACTTACGCCCCTGATTATAAGCAGGTGCCAGAAAAGAAAAGCTGAGGAATTGTAGTCTTTAGTTGGAGCAGCCACGTGTTTTAGCTAAAATTCTTGTGTTCCTTCAGTGAAGAAGAAGGCAATAATGGATATTAAAATCAATGAGTAGGCTTTTGCAAAGGCATACCTCAGTTAAAGAAATGCTTTCTATTCAAAAAATGTGATTTCCAATTTCATTTAATATATTCATAATTTGCCACAGAGTAGTCAAGGAAACAATGTATAGAAAAGTTCTGAAAGACAGATTTTGTACCATTAGAAGTAATTGTAAAGATTATGACATAAAGGTGAAATTTAGGAAAAATATAAATTTGGTATTTGAATATTTAATACATTTGCTGCTTTTATTGACTATCTGTTTTTATTGACTGTGCCATGAGTGTTAGCTCAATATTCAGACTTGCCTAAACCATATCATCAGTGTTTCTACTCCCTCTTATCAGGGAAAGAGGATATTTTAAATAATCTATGGCATGTCGTTGCCTTGGATACCAAAGAGGAGACTATTTGTAGTTTTAAGAAAGAAAACTTAAAGAATGGGTCAATGTTTCTTAACATTTAGTGAAAAGAGCCTACTGTTTTGATAAAGAAAAACATAGGCTTTTCTTAGAGAGCT
>NW_011371517.1:0-506 GCF_000754665.1 Bison bison bison
ACAATGTGATTGCAAATATGTACAGTACTTTAAAAAAGCCTACAAGGAGGAAAGTTGGCTAGGTTCTTTGTTAGACCAACCAGACGATCAAAATATTAAAACTCTGTGGACTAGTAGTAATAACTTTACACTTAAAAAAAAAGTTTCATTTTGTTTAAGAATATTCCAGTTATATTTATATGGTTTCAGTTGATGAAGCCATTCACCATAGTTCCAGTAAATTACCCTTTAATTGATTTGTTTGGGGGAAAAGATCGACATGTTAATAAAAATGAACGAAGGAATTTTCATCACAATGGTTTCCAGTTAAACTATCACAGCTTCACAAATGGACTGAAGCTGTCCATTAAAGTTGTCAGATCATATGTCACTTATTTCTGCTTCCTGGTTTACTGACATGAAACGAAATGTGACTTGCCATCCCATTTGCCATTATCCAATCTGGGACTGGATTTTACCAAATAAGGTGAGTGTCTGAATGAACGATTCAGACTAGAGATTCTATC
>NW_011371518.1:0-620 GCF_000754665.1 Bison bison bison
TCCTACACAGAAGACATTCCAGACAAAGGAACATCTGTATTGCTAATTAGTACTTTGGTTACCATCTCTTTGTAGGCTTATAACCTGGTGAGTAGGTTTGCAGGGGATGCAAGAAGCTTCAGGGCTGCTTCCCCTTCTAATTTAAGGCCTTTCATGTAGACCCGTGGTGTTGCCTCCTTGCCGTCTTTCCTCTGAATTATAACTTGATTGCCACTTGGCCTTCTAGAGAGCAGGAAAAGTAAAAGAGGCATTGCTTTTCTCTAAGCTGGAGAGACCCTAAAATCATCCTTCCAGACTCATGGGAGGAACGTGGGAAGAGTTGTGAACCTTTCAAGAAAGAAAAGGGGATGTTTTCAAGGGAAGGCAGAGCTCTTTCGTTTCTTCATGCTTCCCATTGAAAGCTCCACCCTCTGGAATCATAACCCAGATGAGCCTTGGCTTGTTTCAGAACTC
This sequence comes from Bison bison bison, assembly GCF_000754665.1. Lineage (NCBI taxonomy): Eukaryota > Metazoa > Chordata > Mammalia > Artiodactyla > Bovidae > Bison > Bison bison. Next base: position 454 of record NW_011371518.1, read on the forward strand.
CTTTTCCTTGGAGTGGAGTGATAGGGAAGGGAGACTTGTGTTCCTCCCAGGGATTCAGGTGTGCAGTGGGGGAAAAGCTTAGGACTGGGGTCAGGCTTATCTGAGTTCAAATTTTGTCTCTGCGTGTCTATCATTGGTTTCTTTATCTATCAAATGAGGATTATAAT
>NW_011371519.1:0-734 GCF_000754665.1 Bison bison bison
AGTTTCCTCAATTAATAACCATACATATGATCACAGAGATGGTCAGTGAGTGTGAGTTCTTGGCTACAGCCTTCATTTCTGCAGATATTCCTACATTTAGAGGCCTTAATTCTTAATTTAAACACCAGTATTCACATTTTTAAAAATTCTATGAGAGTTATTAAACTTTATCATGAAAAGAGTTAAACTTCCCCTTTGATGCAAGTGGAAACCATAAAGTCATAATTTTTGAATTCCAGACAGTGAAAATTTGTAAACAGATTATGATTTAGCTTTCTAAAACAAATTTCAAAAAGCAAATCAAGGTCTTAAGACTTTATTGTTACTGACAAGTCAGTATCATTCCACAGGATAAAATAAACATCAAGATAGCAAGCATGATTATCAAGGTAGGCCATATTTTGCTATGTGAAGGTTTCCTGCAATACTGGTTGGTGAATAATAAGGAGATTAGCATTAAGCACACCATCTGTTGTGGGTTTTCTCTCGAAAAAGAAGAAGATGCACAGCAAAAGTGAATTCCCTGAAGTACAATGTTATCAGAGATGCTTTTAATTTTAGCATTTATTCCTGCTCCTCAGGACAACAAATTTACACTGGAAGAAAATGGGCATATAAAAGGCTGGTAAAAGAAAACACATGATTTCAAATGTAAAAACAAAGAAGCTTTCTTTTAGAAGCCAAATCTTTTAATTACTCTAAGATTTCCTTAAAAAATTTAGATTTCATCCACA
>NW_011371520.1:0-527 GCF_000754665.1 Bison bison bison
GACTGGTGTGCTCACTCAGTCGTGTCTGACTCTTTGCAACCCCATGGACTGTGGCCCACGAGGCTCCTCTGTCCCTAGGATTCTCCAGTCAAGAATACTGGAGTGGGTTGCATTCCCTTCTCCAGGGGATCTTCCTGACCCAGGGATTGAACCTGAGTCTCCTGAACTGACAGGCAGATTCTTTACCACTGCGCCACCTGGGAAGCCTCGGAATGACTGGCAGCCATCCATTCAGACTACGGTGTAATGAAAGTCCCTGAAACTGTGCAGCACAGCAGCCCTACTTGCATACAAATCCCAGACATTCATAGATATACATACACATGCATGAGCATGTACACACAAAGACATATGTGCCCTGGCCTGGCATAAGTGCACACACAGCACGTTCTTCCAGAGGCATGAACACACCGACATGGAGTGCCTGTGACAGCTGCAGAGACAGGTCCCACTTAGGTCTGACCTTGGCCCCACCTCCCTGAAGCTTGCAATTTCTGGCTCTAAGATCTTGCTAGGCTGATATCCCA
>NW_011371521.1:0-500 GCF_000754665.1 Bison bison bison
TTTGTACAAAACCAAGAAAAACAGCACTACCAAAAGACTAGCATCAACTCTACTTTGGAACTGATACTGATTGATTCAGAAGCAAATTATTTTTAAAAACTTGATGAGTGACTCGCAAAATGGTTGGGAGGGCTGGGAACTAGATTCAAGGCTAAACTGCTAGCTACAAACCCAAAATTACATTAAAGAATTGGGCTGATGAGGAAGCTGCTGCTGTTTCCTCCAAACCCAGCTTCCCCCTGAACCCCAAACTCAACGCCCAATATTCTTGCCATCACCCATTTAGTAAAATGAAAAGCTTTGCACAGGAATGGTTTGCATGCATTACTCATTTCAAAAATGATTTCTCTCACAAAGTCTACAACTAACTAGTTGTACTGTCTACAACTAACGAGCTTCAGACATGCTGCCATTTTGGGGAGCTCTAGCTTCTGTTCAGTTTTCCTTTCCTCCTTGTTCACTACCATAACCAGAGGTGGAGCCAACCTTCATATGGATTT
>NW_011371522.1:0-546 GCF_000754665.1 Bison bison bison
GTATGAGATCAACAGAAGGAATGCCTTAAGAAAATCAGAACCTGTCTGTAATATGAATGAATGCCATAACGCTGGGCAAGAAAGTCTACCTCGGATAGGAGTTTCTTACATGATTCTTTGGAGAAAGGAACCACAATTAAGGGAAGAAGCACAGAGTGGCACCCTGCCACACCCAAGAGGTCCTGAAAACATGCGCCACATCACCAAAGTTTCCAGGGTCATTCACAGAAACATGGTGAAAAAGGACTCTGCCAAGGGTCCACTGCCGACACTCACAATCATACTTTTTAGATGCTTCAAACCATCAATGCATCATAGCAAGGAAATTAGGAAGCTGAATTAAGGATTTCTCCTGAGGAGAACACAGATAATGAGGGTAAGGTGAATATAAACCAAAACCAATTAGTTCCCCAGCACTGTTGCACAGTTTGTAAATTCCATTGATGCAGTTTGAACCAGCAAAATGAAAAACACTATAAACTTATTTATGAGCACTAAAACAAGTGAGTCGTAGGACAAACAAGCTATCCTAACATTAATGGCATG
>NW_011371523.1:0-519 GCF_000754665.1 Bison bison bison
AAACAATGATTTTAAAGTTAGGTCACTATTATACAGAGTGAAGTAAGCCAGAAGGAAAAACATAAATACAGTATACTAACGCATATATATGGAATTTAGAAAGATGGTAACAATAACCCGGTGTACGAGACAGCAAAAGAGACACTGATGTATAGAACAGTCTTATGGACTCTGTGGGAGAGGGAGAGGGTGGGAAGATTTGGGAGAATGACATTGAAACATGTAAAATATCATGTAAGAAACGAGTTGCCAGTCCAGGTTCGATGCACGATACTGGATGCTTGGGGCTAGTGCACTGGGACAACCCAGAGGGATGGTATGGGGAGGGAGGAGGGAGGAGGGTTCAGGATGGGGAACACATGTATACCTGTGGCGGATTCATTTTGATATTTGGCAAAACTAATACAATTATGTAAAGTTTAAAAATAAATAAATAAATAAATAAAATAATAATAATAAAGTTAGGTCAATACAAATTATCCAACTGGAAGACAAACAGAAAAGGAAAAGAAAAAAAGA
>NW_011371524.1:0-543 GCF_000754665.1 Bison bison bison
GCCTGTGTTTTTCTCTAAGAATTTTATGGTTTCAGGCGTTACATTTAAATCTCTAATTCATTTTGAGTTTATTTCTGTGTAATGATGTAGAAAGTGGTCTAGTTTCATTTTTTACAGCTGTCTGGTTTTCTTGACACCATCTATTGAAGAGACTGTTTTTTCCCCTAATTACTGTGTTTAGATTATTTACATTTAAAGTAATCATTGCTAGGTTAGGGTTTAAGTCTGCTATTTTTAATTTGTTTTCTGTTCGTTTCCTCTGTTTCTCATTACTCTGTCTTTTATTGCCTTCTTGTGGGTTACTTGAAAATTTTCAGGACTCCATCTTGATTTATGTATCATGTTTTTAAAAGCATTTTGAATAATTTTTTTAATTGATTGCTCTAGGAACTGCAATATACATAAGTAACTTACCAAAGTCTACTTTGAGTGACACATAGGAAACTTACTTCCATTTATATCCCTTTACACTGCCCATTTTAAAATATAATTGTCTTAAATATTTCCTTTACATATACAAACACCACATTAGGTGGTGTTATA
>NW_011371525.1:0-513 GCF_000754665.1 Bison bison bison
AACTAATACCACAGCAACCTGATAGAACTTTATATCTGATAGGAACTTAAAAGAAAATCCTGTTTGAAAGGAAAGTGTGGCCCTTTTCATCCACATGCACTTTACTTTCTGGTTAGACATTCCGATAACTGAGTTATCTGTTGTTTTCTAAAAAGTGTCCCTTCCTTGATGTTTTTTCTGTGTCCTATCTGACTTCGGGGTCATTAACTGCTACTTGGAAAGCTAAAGCTATTTATCTGAATGAAAGGGATTACAGGATCGTATATACAATCTGAGGCGTTTCAAAGGAAGCTTTTCGATTTTTTAAAATGTTTATTTATTAATGTACATATTTTTGGCTGCAGTGAGTCTTTGTTGCTTTGGTCGGGCTCTCTAGTGTGGAGACTGAGCCGACTCTGTGGTTGCAGCGTGCGGGCTTCTCACTGTGGTGGCTTCTCTTGTGGAGCGTCAGCTCTGGCGGCACCTAGCTTCAGTAGTTGCTGCTTGTGGGTTCCAGAACACAGGCTCAACAGC
>NW_011371526.1:0-545 GCF_000754665.1 Bison bison bison
CTATAACTTGGTTGCCTCCCCAAAGGTGGGAAGAATAGAGAAGTGGAGTGTCATCTTACCAGGGTGAATACTATACCTACTTCAGTGACCCTCACCTGTGACCAGTATCCACACCTTTAGAGTCCTGTCCTGCTCCAGCCTCTATCCTTAGCCATACAAGAGAGGTTGGCTTCTCCCACGTTCTTGGATCCAGGACTGTCAAGTTACACTTGACAGTGTGGGGATTTACCTCTCACTTGACTTATTTCTTCTGTAACTACCCAGTTGTAGGACCAAGAGTCAAACTGTAATTAGCTCAACTACTTTATCTTCCATTTGGAGACTCATTTAAAACCTAAATGTTCCTTTGGCTTAATTGTTTCTATCAATAAAAGGAATGTCTAACTCAAGAGTACATTTTGAATCAAAACATATCAGCTAGACAAATCCACTTTCCTGATTATTTTTCTAAAAAGCCAAACATAAAAAATTCTACAATCCTCAGAGTTAGGTGAGCACTGTTAGACTCTAGAAGTAGACAACTTGGCAGACAGAAGGAAGGAGAA
>NW_011371527.1:0-533 GCF_000754665.1 Bison bison bison
GTCCCAAGAACTAGAAAATGTGAGTAGTCTGATTTCTACAAACTGACTCTTCAAGAATGTTTTGTCCAAAGATAGAAGGTTTTATAGGACATTTCCAAATGTCTACATTTTGAAGTCATCTTTGCTTTTAAAAAAACACAAAGATACAAGGGAACTATCTTTTACACACAGAATAACAAATACTAGGTATTCAAGACCAAAAATATTACTTCTGAGATTTTTCTAACCAATGTGAAAAGCAACTTATGTGCGTCAGCACACATAGCGAAATAGGTATTTGGAATTTTGGAGTAGCAAAAAATTTGAAATGATTCGTGAACATGAAGTCGCTCAGTCGCATCTGACTCTTTGCAACCCCATGGACTGTAGCCTACCAGGCTCCTCTGTCCATGGGATTTTCCAGGCAATAGTACTGGAGTGGATTGCCACTTCCTCTCCAAGGGTCTTCCCAACCCGGGATCGAACCCGGGTTCCCGCATTGTAGACAGACGCTTTACCGCTGAGCCACCAGGGAAGTCCGTAATGATTCAGTG
>NW_011371528.1:0-625 GCF_000754665.1 Bison bison bison
TAAGGATGAAGACCTACCACCAGAGGCTTCAAAATAAACCCCCCTCTCACGCACTCCAACCTTAGAAGATCTGAGTAGCTTTTGACCAGGATGTCTAGCATCTCCAAGAAAGTCAAATATCAGAGCCCACTTGAAATTTTTCGAGTATTTTCTCTCCCTTCCTGTGTTCATTAGTTACTGACTGATTAGAGATACTTTCTCTCCAAGTGCTTCCCCTTTGGCTGTGATAGGAACCAGGCCCCTCCAGGAGGGCAAGGAGGGGAGGAGGAGACGGGGCTGCCGGTAGGGGGAGCTGCTGAGCACACTCTTGGCGTGTGAAGGTTCCCAAACTCAAGAGCTTTTGAGAGCTGGCTGGCAGGGTGGCCACACCTGAGGGGCTGGTGACAACCTGGGTAACAATATAGACCTCCCTCCAGTCTGGTCATGAAACAACCTTCTAAACTTCAGCCTCCTTCTGGTCCTCCAAGCCCGCACAGTTCCCCTTACCTGCAGGCTGCAGGTAAGGGATGCCGACCATTGTTTCTTGTCACCCTCTGTCCTGCCAGAATGCCTCAGTTTAGCTCCCTAAGCACAGGCTCCCCAGGATTTTGGCTCCACTGGGCCCAGTTACCTTGGAGTCCTAGGT
>NW_011371529.1:0-916 GCF_000754665.1 Bison bison bison
AGAAGATGATCATAACAGAATGTGGGATTGCAGGAACATGGAATAGAGACACCCAACGCAGCCTTGGAGCGGGAAGGAGAGACCCTAGGTAGGCTTCTTCGAGCCACGTTGGTCAAATAGAAAGAGGGGGAAGGAATGTTCCAGCAGAGGGATAGCACGACCACAGACAAGGAAGATGTGCTTTAGGAGACCACAGAGCGGCCGCAGTGGTGGTTTTCTGCCAGAGGCAGGAAGATGTGAAATTGAAGAGCTGCGACTGGACAGGATGGCAGAGGCAAGAAGCCAGGCATGCGGAGTGCAATCCTGAAGCCAGAAGATCTGTGGGCCTGGGGACCAGACTGCAGTGGCAACAGGAGGCCCCTGGGAGCTGGAAGAGGTAGGGAGGGAGCTGTGGGCTTTTTCTTGCTTTCTGGCTCAGTTCTGCTTACAGGGCCTTCAAAGTGGTGCACCCGACCTTAGGCTGAGGAAGCCGAGGGCACTTCTCAGGCGTGAGCAAGCACTGGGTGGGGGGTGGTATAAACAGCAGCTAACTTTAATCAGAGATGCCGCAGAGGAATGCGTGGTGCTGAGTGCACGTTAATTAGGGCCTCCCAGGTGATCAAACAGAAGGACCACTTCCAGCTCAGTTAAGAAAAATGTTAATTAAAAAAAAGCAAATACAATAAAGTTCAGATGCCTCTATGCTGCCTCTTCAAGTCGAAACTCGATCTGTTCTTTGATTTGGGGGTGGTGAGTGAAGATACCCTTCTTGTCTGTGCAGCTGCAGAGCAAATGGTATCCTTTGACATTTGGGTCCGTTAGATGCACCCTGGAGATGCCGCCAGCCTTCATCTCCCAGCTCCTGTCTGACTCACATAGCACTCCTCCTGGCTTCCTTATCCAGGGGTGAAACTCAGTGTTGCTGCTTTCCCAGTAA
>NW_011371530.1:0-767 GCF_000754665.1 Bison bison bison
GAGAGTCTGGTGTGTGGAGCCTCTGCCCAGGAGCTCCCATCCAGAATCTGCTGCTGGAGAAAGAGGCTTGAAGATGAGCAGTGGTTGACTGAGACTCAGGAGCATTTATAGATTTAGCTTCCCTTGCCTGACCCTCCTCATATTCTGGTGTCTCTGCCTTAGACTGTCAGAGCCGGGATGAAACATTTGCAACTACTGGCCCTCAGGATGAAAGGGTGGGAGCAGCTGCAGTTGTCAAAGGCAGCAGGCACATCTCCAATGGATGTACTGAGCATTTGGAAAGGCAGATCCCAAGTTCAAGGGAAGCAGACGTTGACCCTGAGCTCCATCTCTCCACTTCTAGACATAATGGACATTTGAGCTGCCTGACCTGGAAGAGAGAGGGTCTCTTCAGAAGATTTTGTTTTTATTAAAAATAATAAATAATATTATTTTCAGATGCTTGATGAACTGTTGGAGATATGCTTTTTATATCATGCATATAAACCATTTGGATGTCAAAAAAGAGGGACATTATATAATAAGAAAGGAACAATTCTTCAAGAAGACATAACAATCCATATGCATATGCATTTACCAATAGAACATCAAAATGAATGAAAAAAAAATGATAGAAATGATAGAACTAAAAAGAGAAATAGATAAATTTACTATTTCAGTAGGGGATTTCAAGACACCTCTGTCAGTAATTGACAGATAAAGCAGGCACAAAATCAGTAAGGATATAGTTTAACAGCACCGTCAATCAACTGGATTTCAAAAACATC
>NW_011371531.1:0-636 GCF_000754665.1 Bison bison bison
AAAAAAAAAAAAAAAGTAAGATAAAAAGCCAAGACAAATTCTATTTATCCATTAATTATCAGAGGATAAAGAGATGGACCAATGTAATAAATATCTGGTCTCAGTTACAGACAATGAGGAAAAGTTGGATAAGACTTAAACATTCAACAGTCATTAAATCAAAATCTTTCTTAAAGTGACAATGTCAGAGTCTGGAAATGTTACTCTGACCCACAGTGGATGACTGTGAGCCATTGGTATAGACAGGAAAAATTGAAATCACATGTAAAATGACAATATAGAACCAATGCCTCAAATCTCTCAAGTTCCTGGGAGGAAACAGGATAAAAATTCTGCCCCAAAGAAGTTCACATCCTTTTGATAATCAAATATTAGTCTGCATTTCACCAGAGAGAAGAGCTATACCTGTAGGTCCTGATTTAATTAGATGCCCTGATGATGATTCTCAATGGTTGACAAGCTCTTGTTAATAGAAGCTTGCTAGGTGAAGCAAGGAGAAGTGACCTCTAATAGTAAATCAAGCACCTTTGGAAGCTGCTTTATCTCCTTAACCTGGGTGACCTGGGCCTGGAGTCATAGTTTGGATACCTGGGAGAATATATATTAGGAACTGGAAAATAATTTTTTTTTTTTTTT
>NW_011371532.1:0-619 GCF_000754665.1 Bison bison bison
TGACAGTCCTGCTCCTCCCCCCAAATCCTCTTTTCCTCAAGAAGTCAGGCATCCATTTTACCATCCTATTCCTCAGTTCATCCAACCCAATGGAAGAAGTCATTCCTCCAGTTTTTCCATCGGTTCTCTACACCTCTCCTGATGATGGCGGGTGACTGGAAGACTGACAGTTCTGAAGAATTTTGCAAGAGCTTTGGTGAAAGTTCCTAGGATTTGCTTGGTGAAGTGGGTGGCATGTCAATCAGTAGAGACTGTGGAAGGTATGCCCCAACTGGCAAACACTGTTGCTTTTAGTTGTGGTCGGTTTGCTTGTCTGCAGCGAGGGACAGAAGGAAGGCTTCTACCTTCCACAGAGAAAGCTATACCTAGCGTACCAAGGATGTTTGACCACCCCGCAGCCCCAGGTTACAGGTGTGACAGGTCAGACTGTAGCAATCTTCATGTCAAGGGTGTATTAACAACAGGCAGACCCATCTTAAAGGCAACCTGTCCTGTAAAGGTGGAGGGAAGGGAGGGAAGGGGTAGAGGGACGATGAGAAAGGGAAGGAGAAAGAGAGGGACAGGAACACACACAGTGTGTGTTTGTGTGGGCGGGGGCGGTGTGTCTGTGGCATGCGCA
>NW_011371533.1:0-656 GCF_000754665.1 Bison bison bison
TAAAGAAAACAATGCCTGACAGTACAATGTAAAAACAGTTAAGCCACTTACATCTGGTTTCTTATTCTAAAGAATTCTGTGAAAAGATCAAAGATCTGTACATATCCCTGTTTCCCTGCTCTTGAGATAATTTCACAATAACTCTTAAAGTCCTAGCATAACTTTGCGGGCATCTGGTCTGGCTTCTGATCCTCCCAGTTCCCCGTGCCTGCCTCTTAGCTGTGTGTTCTCTGGGTGCCATCTCGTTTCCTACTCCAGGGAAGCTGGTGCAGAAAATACATCTTGTTCCATGTAGGAGCAAATCTCAGCTCCTTAAAACTCAACCTGCTGGAATCTCTGGATGCCTCTTATTCTTTCCTAGCCCAAGATAGTACAAGGGCAGACCTAGCTCACAGCTGAGCTTTCAGGCAATGCTGTTGGACACCTTTAAGCCCTTCCTACTTAAATCTTTGGCTCTACCTACTTTGGAAACATTCTGTGATGATTCACTCGAGTCCCTACACCAAGGAAGGGTCTTGTAAAATCTGCCTATTATAGTTTCACAACCCGATAATAACCACATAGTAAACATACCATTCGCACAGTATGAATTAGTATATTTACAGCATGGGTAAGGTCATTCTCACTTCCCAAGTGAGGTGGTAAAATCTTGCCTG
>NW_011371534.1:0-624 GCF_000754665.1 Bison bison bison
ATTGTAGATCAACCATACTTCAGTAAAACAATTTTCAAAGGGACAAAAATCACTGATCACGGATCACTGTAACAAATTTAACAGTAATGAAACAGTCTGAAATATTTTGAGATTCGCCAGAATGTGACACAGAGACATAGAGCAAGCAAAGGCAGTTTAAAAAAATGATGCCAATAGGCTTGCTGGACACAGGGTTGCCTCACACCTTCAATTTGTAAAGAAGACAATGTCTGCAAAGCATAATAAAACAAAGTACATATAACAAGGTGTGCTTGTAATGGAAAAGATTGATTTTTGAGGGTAGCTAATTATTTGAATGCTCCTGATCTGTTCCCTCTCAAAATATCCCTTCCATAGTTTTCCTCATTCCAGTTGGTGATGAAATCTACCCTTTCCCATTCTCTGGGTCAAGATCTTGAAATTGTCCTTGACTTTTTTCTTTTGCAGTGCACATCTAAATCTTTGCTCTGCCTTCAAGATATATTTGGGATCCAAGCATCATATGATCACTACCACCACTTCTCCACATGACATCATTATCTTTAATATAGATTATGGCCAAAACCTCCAAACTCTTCTCCTGTCCCCTGCTGTACAGCTGTCTCCTCTTTGTAATCATAACAT
>NW_011371535.1:0-552 GCF_000754665.1 Bison bison bison
TAAAATGCAGAGAGCTCTGCTGCAGGTGCCCATTGAAAAATAGCCATGTTGTGACTGAAACATCTGTATAGGAAGAATGACACCAGCCATAGATACTAAAGAAAGCTATCAGAGTCCCATGATAATGATGATAGGTGAGATTCAAGTACAATTCTATTGGTTAGAATTGCTATTGTTGTTGTTGTCAATTATTCTTGTTGTTAATATTTCACATATTTTTACATGTTAAAAATATCTGGGGCCTGGAGACAGATACAAGATTTTCACGGATTTCATTAACAATTGAATGCAGCGTAAATGCAATGGTTGAATTTCAAGCTGTGTATATAAAGATGATACATTCATGCCTCTAGTCAACTGACAGCCTGTGAAAATGACCAGAGAAGGAAGATTTCTCTTAAAAAAAAATGGATGAAATTACAAGTTAAAGGGATGAAATGCAGAGAGTCCTGGAGGCAGGAAAACAAAGGGTGCAAGTAGGAAGGTAGAACAAACTGGCAGTAGAATATAACAAAGGAAAGCAGTGTCAAAGAGACAAGACTATAGATAAGA
>NW_011371536.1:0-741 GCF_000754665.1 Bison bison bison
AGCTGGGAATCATCTGAAAATGAGCTTCGCTTGGAATATCAGATGGTAATGTAAAAAACACTGGGTCCTGTTTTGTTTTTTAATATTAGGATCGATTCACATTCAAGAGACACACACCCCCTGCCTGGAGAGGGGCTCAGATATGCAGCTGGTGGTGGGACATCAAATCGGAAGCACGGGGACCTGGTCACACAATAAACCCTAATGGAGGCATTGCAGGGATGGCTAGCCAAGAGGGAGGCGTTTGCGGTACCAGGCCAGTCTTGACGGGGAACAGCTGGTGATCGTCGTAGCTGACTGACTTCAGAGGGAGCTGGCCAAGGACCCCCTTGGGTGTGCTGGCAGGAGGGTGAAGCCTTCAGAGAAGTGCTGGAAGGGATCGGTGATGGCAAGGTTCCATGACAGTCCTGGGAACTTGGATGAGATTCTTAGGCACAAATGTCACATTTCCTATCTTTGTTCTCTCAGGCACCTTCCACCTCCTCATGGGTCCACCCCGTTCAACGGATGCTCCCAGACACAGATCTCAATTTAGGCTCTGTTTATTATGCCTACTACTTCATACAAAACTGCTTTCCTAAAAAATGTTTATCACAAATTTCGTGGCTGTTTTGTAGTTGTGAGGCTGCAAAAATCCACTTTTTTCCCTGTGGCCACACTTCTGGCTTTGTAGAGGAAATGGCAACCCACTCCAGTATTCTTGCCTGGAGAATCCCATGGACGGAGGAGCCTGGGGGGCTA
>NW_011371537.1:0-588 GCF_000754665.1 Bison bison bison
GGTGTACTACCAAACAGTCCATGAGTTAGACAAAAATTTCCTGGTGAATGCAACAGACTAGATTTAGGCCTTTTCCCTGGTGGCTCAGGGGTAGAGAATCTACCTGCAATGTGGAAGACCCAGGTTCAATCCCTGGGTTGGGAGGATACCCTAGAGAAGGAAATGGCAACTCTCTCCAGTATTCTTGCCTGGGAAATCCCATGGACAGAGGAGCCTGGTGGGCTATAGTCCATGGGGCTGCAAAGAATCGCACATGACTGAGCGACTAACACTTTCACTTTTCATTTTCATGCAAGACCACTACTGAAGGCTTACATGCTTGGTCTTGCCAATTGAAAAAGTCAAAGAGATCTAATGTAGTCCAAATGGGTATAGGAATGATGGTAGTCATATAAGATTTAATAGTCAAAGAGTGCCTAGGAGTTAGATGCCTGTATGTTGAAGTTAGATTAATAGAAAAATAAGACACAATCTTTTACTATAATCTCAGATCTAAGTATTTTAAATATTTTCAAGGGCCATTATTTGGGGAAAATGAGAGAAAACTAGATAAAATTAAGAAAAGATAAATAAGAAGTGTTTAAAGTC
>NW_011371538.1:0-535 GCF_000754665.1 Bison bison bison
CAAGATAGAGCTCAGTAGAATGACATTTTGGAATTTTCCTGCCACTACTTATCCACTTCACCCCACAAGGTCAATAGTAAAGTTCTCACGAATGAGTCGAAGACCTAAACCCCACCTCCTATCTCCTGATCTTAAGCTACGTACCTTCCCCCTCCCACCATCTCACCAAGACATAGGACAGGATGAGGGTCCAGCCAATGATGAAGGCACACAATGTCCCACAGTGATGTAGATGTAGAGATACGCAGTACCAGAGCATGGTACCCGGGCTCCAAACTCAGCAAAGCAGAGACTAGACATCACACAGGACAGGGCAGCTACCAGGAAGCAGATGACAGTCGCTGGTCCAGCTCTCACTTTGGCCAATTAACCAGTCAGGATGTACACGCCAGCTCCAGGGGTACTGCCCACACCCAAGGCCACTAGGTCAAGGGTGTTAAGATAAGCTCTGGGTCTTTCTGCCCTGAGCTCCAGTGGACGCCTGCGGACCAGCTTTTCACCAAATTGATCAACATACTGATGCAGCATCCTAGAC
>NW_011371539.1:0-584 GCF_000754665.1 Bison bison bison
GAAATGTATTCTACCAACTAGAAACGTCGCACAGACTGAAACTTTAGAAAATGAAAAGACATCTTTCAGGGCAAGCCTTTGGCAGTCTAAAGTTCTCTGTTTACCTGATGTGGGAAGGCAGACCAAAGTAGTAGAGAGGTAAGGTTCAATAACTGGTGAATTAATAGCCACAAAAAGCTACTTGCTTTAGATGTGAGGAAGGATTAGTACTCTTATATGATAGCTAATGAAACTGGAACTCAGAAAAGTAAAATAATCTGCCCCAGAATATAGTTTCTCTAACTTCCAAGTGGTATGCCGCCTCCCCTAAAGGAAATGAGGATGGCTGTCCAGTATGCTACATATCAAGTTAGACAGCAGCGATTTAGATGATTCTGAACTTGGATACAAACTAACTCCCTATGGGACACACCACAGGAACAAGTCAAGAGGCAGAGCAGTGGACAGGACGCTAGGACAGTTGGGGCTCTGCCCCCTCCTACCCCAGCACCACCCTCACACTTTCCGTTTTGAGCCCTGTTCCCTTACCTGCCAAACATGGGTAATCCATACTTCTATTTGTATCTTAGCATCCTCATATATAC
>NW_011371540.1:0-528 GCF_000754665.1 Bison bison bison
ATTTTTAAGCTTTACCTTGAGACTGTCCCTTTAGTCTGTGGATTATTGTTTCCAAATGTTTGGACACATTTCTTTGATCTTTCTTATTGATTGCTAGTTTGACTCTTGTGTTCCTTGACAGCACTCTCTGTATGATTTCAGTTCTTTTGAATTCATTAGGGTTTGTTTTTTGGCTCAGAATATCATCTCTCTTGGTACCTGTTCAGTGAGCTTTTGAAAAGAGTGTGTATCCTGTTGTTACTGGGTGGTGTTCCATAAATGTCAATTAGGTTGATTGATGGTGTTGCAGAGTTCTTCTGTATCCTTGTTGAATCTGGTCCAGTTGTTGTATCGAATTTGTTGAAAGAGGGGGTCTTTAAGGAGTCCAGCTGTATTTATGGATTTGTCGATTTCTCCTTTTCACTTTCTGTTTTTTGCTTCCCATATGTAGTAGCTCTCTTGCTGAGTGCTTACACTCAGGATGTCTTCTCGGTGAACAGAACTTTTTATCGTTATTTAATGTCCCTCTCTGTCTCTGGTAATTTTCTC
>NW_011371541.1:0-531 GCF_000754665.1 Bison bison bison
ACAAAACCGAAGAGCCTGCAGGGGCAGGAGACAGGTAACAGGTGTGAGTGGGGAGCGGGAGGAGCCCCAGGCCTTGGAGAGGCACCCCGGGGAGCAGGCTCCTCCCTGCTCCCTTCCCCGTCTTTCCCCACCTCCCCAGGCCCTGGGCACTGAGGATGATGCACACAAGAAACCCTCTCTTCCCTTCACCAGCAAGGGAACCAGCACTGGAGATGGCATGTCACTTGTTCAGGGTCAGCAGAAATTCCCTGGCGGGGGGTAGCGAGGAGAAGGAGGAGGCGCTGGAGGCAAAAGAGCAACAAGACCAGACAGCAAGAGTGGGATGACGCAAAATAAACGGACATTCTAAACGCTCTCCTCGCCCGTCCTGCCACACCCCTGGCCGACTGTTCTTACACACAACACATAAACAAACACCAATCTGCCTGTCAGAGGGCTCGTCCTCAGACACCCAGAGGGTCAGGGGAACCAAAGGACGAGAGGCCAACTGTCCCCCACCGACATACACACACACGTACACACACACACACA
>NW_011371542.1:0-665 GCF_000754665.1 Bison bison bison
AATATTCATGTCAGACAAAATGGACATTATAATGAAGGCTTTTCCTATTTTCTAGTTTGGTAAAATTTTCACTGTGTTCATCAATTTTTCCCCAGTGCAGTTAGCATTTTTACTGCAAATGCTTTGAAACTTTATCAGGTAAGTTATCTGTTTCATTAGGGTCTTTTCAGTTGCTTCTTGTTCTTTCATTTGCAACATATTCTGTCTTCTCATTTTAACTTTCTCTGTCTCTTCAAAATTAAATGAAATCGTTACCTATCCTGGTCTTTGACCGTGCTTGTATGGGAGCATCCCTAGGCAGCTTGTGTGTGCCCAGTGTCTTTGCTGGGAGAGCTGGGTCTGAAATTAGTCTGAAGGTAGCTCCATCTTCCCCCAGGGACTTGCAAGCTGGTAATGGCTGCCTCTCCTCTGCTTACAGGCCGGGCCAGTGAATCAAGATGTCTCAGCTCCCATCAAGTGTGTTCACTCTCATTGCCAATAGATATCACCTCCTCAGTGGGGAATATCACTGGAATAAAAAGGCCTGGTGCAGGAACCCAGTGTAGGCTCTTGCACATGCTGGGGTGGTTCTGACAAGTCAGCCAGAGCCCAGAAATCTTTCAATATGCAGTCTCTGCTCTTGATCATGAGTAAGCATGATTGTGTCTGCACTCTTCAAGAGCAGA
>NW_011371543.1:0-529 GCF_000754665.1 Bison bison bison
AGCTCAGGGCAGTTCTTCTAAGGTCCTGAGGAGACTCCAATACGGTTGACTCCCCTAGGTGCTCAACCCTCTCGCTTTCTCTCCGCTCCTCTCCTTTGATCGACTCAGCTCACTCTCACCTCAGAAAACGAGTTGAAATCCACTTTGGGTTTTGTGCCGGGGAGGACCCCCTAGGTCTCTATCACCAACCGCATATTCTGTTTAGGTTAACCAGAGTGTCCCATCCGGAGGTAAAATTTCTGCAAATAAGAGTGTTATTTTCCTTTTCTTTGCCTTCACCCTTTCCCCATAGCCCAGAGGGGGCATACCGTTGTCAGGGCAAGAGACAGGGTTTCCTGGGTCCCTTAGTTTTCTCACAGCGCTGATCACACTCCTAAGCGGCCACCACCTCTTACCTGTAACATATAAAGTGTGTCAGCGGTGGAGTAGGAATGGAGGCAGGAGAACTCTTCTTTTATTCTTCATATATTTCTGATTCGGAGAGGGATAAGTTATCTCCAACAAGTGTATATTGTTAAATTTACAATGT
>NW_011371544.1:0-711 GCF_000754665.1 Bison bison bison
TATGCAACAAGTTGACTTGATGTAAATGGTAAATTCTGTCCATCAACTTGTCAACACTGAAAAACTTTTCAAGATGTATAAGTAGAAGTGAAACTGGAGAGTTTACTACCTGTAAGGATCTTGTATTTTAATTTGAAAGCATTTTATTTGCATAATCATGTATTTAACCTGTATATAAAATCATCCACGACACATTAGGGGAGAAGAGCAGTAACTGAATTCTAGGTTAATGCAGCACATTGACATGAATCCAGAAACTCACACAAAGCTGGTGGACAACTTCACGTGATGCGTTTGTACATATACAACCTTAGAAAAAAATTAAAAGATCAACTCAGCACTTCATCTGGTCTGGAGACTCGTGTTTAGAAACTCTAGCTTGCTCGTGAATCGCTGTTTTGGTTATACAGAGTTCCTGATTCCCAATGGAAAAGACTTGAGGCACTGACGTGCATCTCTGCCCTGAGAGCAGGGAAGGTAAAGGTTGTCAACTTCAGGTATCTCCTCACACGGAGAGAGTCGCCACCCAGACCCCATCAGAATGGTAGAGTAAATAAGTCAAATCAAACGTGAATGATCAGGGGCCACTTTGTAAGACTCAATGATAAATTATTCTAAGTTTGAGAATATTCCAAAGAGGGAAAGTTGAACCTTTTTGCTGAGATGTTAATGAGCAACTGTTCGTGGAATTTGCTAATCGTGACACAGAAT
>NW_011371545.1:0-1940 GCF_000754665.1 Bison bison bison
CTGAAGTGACTTAGCATGCACGCAGGATACAGCGGCAGTTCAGGAAAGATATTTACTCTTGGTGGGAACGGGGGCAGACTGAGAAGGTTTTTTAGAACTTTTTAAAGGTAATTTTAAAGAATGAGAGGAATTGGGAAGAGGAAGGAAGGTGTTCAAGATAAGGAGAAATCATAGAGGTGAAAGTGTTGGGGAAAGCACCCTTGAAAAAGGCCCCTTTAATTCCTTCTTCTCCCAAGTAATTTCTCCATTTGATGAATGGAGTTGCATAGTACACAATATGCAACTTTTAGACCATAAGATCTCTAAAGATAAAACATATTACTTACACAGAGCACTTGATATATATGAATTTAGCTTCAGAAGAGAATGAGACTGTATATGTGTCAATGCAAAATGCCAAGTTAAAACATTAAAAACATTTGAGGTAAGAGATGCCTATGTAATATCGCTCTTTAGAATGGTAGGAATAGTCACACCCACCCAGGTGATTACAGAGATCAAAGCAGCAGGGAAGAATTGATTCATAAAGTTCTGGAGGAAGCACAAAATAATTATAGTTCCAATCCTCAGATGTTCCTTTAAAGGTTATTTTAGGAAACATAATGAAGACCTGGTACACATCAGAAAGAAAAAATCGCCACTCATTTTTGTTTGCAGAGTTTTTCTACTTGGTATTAGCTACTCTTTTTGTGTACTAAGGTTCTGGGTTACTGGTGGGGAGGGCCTTAGCAGACCTGACAAATTACTTTTAAAATCAAATATTAAAAAAGAAAAATCAAAGTTGTGTCCATGTCACGACTGAGGTTTTTACCATTTCATTTTAGATGTGTGTTCTAAAATCTTTCTGCTGCTTGGTTGACAGGAACTAGACAGAAGTAAATTTTGATGGAGAAGGAGATTCGAGGATATATCTGTTGTCTTGATAGGCCAGAATAGATGAAGATGTAAGAATCTCTTTTCCTCCCCTCAATTTATCCTAGTTCATTCAGCAATTCATCCCTGGGTTTGAGAAGGCAATTGTTTGATCCTGTCATTTCTATAGCTAAGTAAATAACCCTCAAATAATGAGAAAATGTACATAAATGTGTTTTGTGAATGGTATGGCTCTATACACAAATTTAATAACTTATTTTTTATTATTAACTTGGAAGTATTTTTGATACCAGTTTTCAAGTGTCTTTTTCAAGGGCAAGGATTACTTTTTCATATGCTGTCCTATAGTATGGTGAGTTGTGACTGAACTATGGTAAAGGGTTGATGCCAAATTTTCTAATTTGACAAGTCGTTTATTTGGTAATTCTTAACATTTATTTATCTTTTATTAATAGACTTTATGTTTTTAGTTTTAGATTTACAGAAAAATTGAGTAGAAAGTACAGGAAATCCCCATATGCCTCTCCTTACCCCCAGTTTCCTCTATTACCCTGATTAGTATGTTTGTTATAATTAATACACGAATATTGTTACATTGTAATTAACTAAAATCCATATATATTCAGATTTCCTTAGTTTTTGCCCAATGTCCTTTCTCTGTTCCAGGATTCCATTCAGCCTTAACAGTTTAGTTATCATGTTAGTTGTTAGTTGTATTCACATTACTCTTAGTTGTCACATCTTCTTGAGCTCCTCTTGAGTGTGACATTAGTTTTGGGGGGTCATCTTCATTTTGGGGGTCATGAACTGGGTTGAAAGTTATGGACTCTCTTCACAGAAAAATAAGCAAGCTGTAGATGGCTAATTTAAGGGAGGTCTACCCACAGCAGATTCGGAAACCCTGCTTTAGAAGAAACGGATGATCCTTAGAATATCCATTTCCCCACATCAGGGCCATGCTCTACCTGCAATTTGCTGTGTGACCTTTCTGCAAACCCATTTCCTACATGAGCCTCAGTTATACCAGCTGTGAAATGGGGGATTTGGTTTACCTGATATCTAAATCC
>NW_011371546.1:0-1817 GCF_000754665.1 Bison bison bison
CTTATATGCAGAGTACATCATGGGAAATGTCAGGTTGGATGAATCACAACTTGGAATCAAGATTTCCAGGAGAAATATCAACAAATTCATATATGCAGATGATACCATTCTATGGCTGAAAATGAAGAGGAACTAAGGAGCCTTTTGATGAGGGTGAAAGAAGAGAGTGAAAATGATAGCTTAAAAATAAACATTCTAAAAACTAAGAAAAGGAATCTCATTTGTTCTAAAGTATACACATTTTCAGAATGAAAGAGTGATATACATTATCCTAATTTCATCAGTTCATAATCAGACTGAGAAAGAGAGGACCTTTTAGAAACTCCAGGTCTATAGCTGAGAAGACTGGATTCTGGTAGGGGAACTATTTGAAGAAAAGAAGCATCTGGAGAAATAGAAATCTTGAGTGCCAGGACCAGAAGCTAAGAGAGCAAAGACTGAAATCAGCTAGGACAGCAAGATGGCCCAGTGAGAGCCAGGGCAGGGCTGAAACTCCACAAAGATGAGAATGAGATGATGATAAACAGGCAATCAGCCTTCAGAGGGCAGGCTGGAGCTGGAATGCAAGACCTAAGAGAAGATAAAGCAAATCACAAGAACCCAGGAGAGCTCAGATGAGAAGAGGGTACAAGAAGGTTTCACAGAGGAGAGCAGGGAGGCCAAACGGAGGGAGTAGCACTGGATAACTTGACAGACCTGGGCGAAGAGCCTAAGTGATGCGTTACGAAGTCAAAATTCTGGTTGGCTTGATAATGGCCAAGAAAATTGATGTCTATTTTCCTCTGAAAAATACAGTAGCTCCAGAAAGTGATTAACTGGAAGCTAATTAAGGGTTGGCAGATATGTCAGGCACATCCTAAAGGATATGAGGGAATATTCTAACCAAAGGCTAACACTAAAAGGGGCATGGTTAGGTG
Organism: Bison bison bison; assembly: GCF_000754665.1. NCBI lineage: Eukaryota > Metazoa > Chordata > Mammalia > Artiodactyla > Bovidae > Bison > Bison bison. The sequence continues at coordinate 918 of NW_011371546.1, forward strand.
GACCTACACTTTCCAGGAGACATATTGTGCCAAAGAACTAAAATAGCAGCATTAAACAGAGACGCTAGAAACTTAAAAGTCACTTCACTAGGGCATGTTTTCCTCATTGAAATGCTAATAGTGAAAGAGAAAAATGAATGTAATATTTTCTATAAATACATTTATGTTGACAATAGCTAGCAAATAAATACTTCACAAACGAAAGACACCTTACTCATGAATGTAAATGAAAACTCAATAACCTATTCATCATAGCACCATTGACTTTGAAGAAAAATGACAAAGATCTCTAGGATAAACCAAAGTAATCAGGCCAGATGGCCTTAACTACAATCAAGAGTGTTGGGTAGAGAAGCTTTGTCTAAGATGTGGCATGTGCACAAACAATACACCACCGAGTTATAGGAAGAAAAAGCTAGAATTTGCATATTTCCTATCTGCTTCATCTTAGAAGAAAAAAAGAAAAAGAAAATTTGTAGATATTTAATGTGTGGGTTCAATGTTTAGTAACACCATAAGGGATATACTATTTTTATAGTACCAAACCACAAATGTAGAGAGCAAGCTGGATGCACAGAGGTACCAGAAGCTCTCCTTCAAGAAAGCCGTAGCCAGAGCTTCCTAAACCAACACACATTCCCTGAAAACAGGAGTCCCCACACTCACTTAAACGGTTTACCAGAGTGTGGTAAAAGTCACTGCATGAGCTTCCTGCTGTACTGAGTTCCCCTTGTACTGCTGACTGACTGCTTAGTCTTTAGCAAGTCTCTGAGAGTCTCTGTAGCCTCAGAAATAACTTAGTCACTGAGAAGGCTGCTCTAAAGACAAAATGAGATCGCCGATTAAAGTTGATTCCTATTTTATCTGAAAGGCTTTACAAATGTTCATCTTACTTGAAAC
>NW_011371547.1:0-1030 GCF_000754665.1 Bison bison bison
GAGGAGTTGTTGCCCACAGCACTACATTCTTGACACGCGACTTTAAAAGAATTATAAAAAAGGGGAGTGTTGTTCTTTGTTACAGTTCCCTAGAAAGTAACATGAAAAAAGCATAATGTTCACCTTTTGGCTTTGGTGTCCTTTTCCTTCGGTCGCGGAAGGCAGCCCCCGACTGCAAGGCCTCCAGCAGACTATCCATCACTCCTGTCTCATCACCCTCTGTGAAAAGAGAAGCCGGGAATTCCATCATCCCTCTGGGTTACCATAGCAATGTCAAAGCATGCGCAGGAACTGGTGATGGTATGGTAGGGGGAAGAAGATCAGATGCCAGGACTAAGCCACAATTTCAAAATATGAAAGGACTTTAACTCCCCCAGAAATCAAATGTCTTTTAATGCAATCTGTCTCATTAATGCCTCGGCCACTGTCCACTAAAGAGAACCAAATTCCACTGATTCACTTTAGAGCACTGTTTTTATAGCCTGGTGGCACAATAACTGTAAATGGAATGTGGGTCTAGTCGTATCTGTGTCTCGGGTTATCATAAATCACATTTCCCTTGTAGAAATGGGTTATTTTCAAGGCATCAGAGCTCCTATTCTAAAATCGACCAGGTGTGGGAGAATGTTTCTGTTGTTATAGAGATTCTGCTGTCTAAATTTATTGTACAAAATTATATTTCCAGGCCAACTTCTGTGAACATGCTCCCAACAGCTGATTCTTCATATCAGAGGGTAATTGTCCTCAAACTTTCAGTGACACAGAACAATCACTGCAAACTTTTACAGAAAGTATGAAAAGTTTGTCTTTTTAATGAAAGATAAACCAAAAGAGGCTCTGAAAAATCTGAAGGATAGAAACACATTATGATTAGTTTAAACTGACATTCTACATATAATTGATGAGATTCTGGATATAGAGCCAGCTCTCTGTATTCAGTTATTTTGTAATAATCTACAGTTACATATGCCCATGCTAAATGTTTTTTAAAGGAAGCTGTTAAAAAAAAAAAAAAAAAGGTTAAAAGAAA
>NW_011371548.1:0-897 GCF_000754665.1 Bison bison bison
GCACAGATGAAATAAATTACATACTATATAATTTCCTATTAGGGGCCATTGGAAGTTAGGTTCTCTGAGAAATAGACTCTGGGATGGAGCTTTGTGTATGGGAAGTGTATTAGGATGTGCTCCCAGGAACAATGCCAGTGAGCGGGTGAGGCAGGGGGGAGTGGCAGAGTTAGAACTCATCCTTTAATGCTCCTATAATGAAGGTCTTGGCCTCATGGAGCTGGGAAGCTGCAGTGTTTTCTCTAAGTTGGGCTGAATTAAGATCACGGGTCAGGCACTAGTCAGGCATTGGATGTAGCCACCCTCCAGGGCCTGTGACCTTGGAGGTGTCAGGGCCTCCATTCCAGGATGGTTCCTGAGGAAAGACCCATATGGGCATCAGCAGAGTCCCAGCCACCGGAGGGATGCAAGTCCCGGTTCTGAAGGAGGGATGTGGACACCACAGCTCCTCTAGATGTGTGAGAACTGATTTCACAGCACTTGAATATTTAAGCATTTAAATTGACTCTAAGAAGTATTCATCAATATCAGTTCCTGGGGTGACCTTCAACAGAAGGTTTTGGGGGATGGTCACAAGTGATTCCAGTACTCAAATGACTTCATCCAAGTCTTCACAGGCTACCTCTTTTCCAAAGCATTTCAGAGTCCTCAGTCTTTGAGATGATAATTCTTAAAGAATTGTCTAGCCTTTCTTTGAAGATTTTTTTTATGTACACTATTTTTAAAGTCTTTACTGAATTTGTTACAATATTCCTTCCATTTTATGTTTTGGTTTTTTTGGCCACAGGGCATATGAGATCTTCACTCAGTCGCTCAGTCGTGTCCGACTCTTTACAACCCCATGTATTGCAGCACACCAGGCCTCCCTGTCCATTACCAACTCCCGGCGTTCACTCA
>NW_011371549.1:0-906 GCF_000754665.1 Bison bison bison
GATCTAGTTCCCTACCCAGGGCTGGAACCTGGGGCCCCTGCATTGGGAGCACAGAGTTTTAGCCACTGGGCCCCCAGGGAAGCCCCTCAGTTGCTCAACCAGGTCCTACCTGCTCTTCTCACAGCATCTAGAGTGTGCACAGCCACCTCATGCACAACTCGGCTGGGAGCCCTCTGGGAGCAGAACCGTGGCATCTGCTTTCAAAGCTCTGAAAGCAGTCAGCCTGTGCGCATGCTCACAGGCCAGGGATCTGGGGCTCCCTCTGCAGAGTGTGGAGCTGGTTCCCCAGACCAGGTCAGACGCCCAGAGACATTCATGCTGGAAACGCTGGGTAACTCAGACCATTGTGAGGGGAGCAGGACCAGAAGGGGTGCGCTTCCCCCATCCTTGTCTTAATGTGCTCTGGTGTGAGTCATTTCCTATCTATCTGCTACCTTGGTTTCACTCATCTGCAAAATGGGGAGAACTGTTTTATAAAAGAACATGTGTTCACTTTTTTTCCCTCGGAAACAAAGTAATATATATGCAAAATGGAAAATGTAGACTCTACAGAAGAATAAGTAATGAAATAGAAATCACCTTTAAAATAACCCAAAGATAAACTGTTAAGATTTTGATGTATTCCTTTTCAGTCTTTTCCGTGTGTGTGTGTGTGTGTGTGTATGTGTGTATGTATTTTCTCAGAACCAGTGATGTAATTTGCAAGTCCCAATGTGAAAATGTGGAGCCCCTTGTTAAAACATTATTATGCATTTTAAGATGGCCGCAGCCCAGCTTTAAACCAAGTTCAGAACGCTTGCCAGGTACCAGGCGTTGTGTCGGCCCCAGTTGTATGCTCATCGAATCTGGCTCTGTCTAGTCCCTCCTCAGAATAATAACAAGATCAGTTACTGAGTGCTTTCTATC
>NW_011371550.1:0-761 GCF_000754665.1 Bison bison bison
TGGGGGAGAGAGACAGAAAATGAATAAGAGTTGGCATTGTTAAGCAGGATCCAGCCATGTTAGATCTACCTCTTGATTTCCCAGTCAAGCCAGTACTTTTTCTTTTTCTTTGCATAAGAAAGAATTTAGTTTCCTTCATTGGCAACCAAATAAATCTTGATGAATTTCATTGCCAAGGTGGACCAGATTGTAAATGGAGCAAGACTTGATGGTTTAGGAACTTAGGCATTGCATGCTGGGCATGTGTGGGAGTTCTTTATATTGTAATACATCACAGGTGCCCCGTTTCTCAGAAAGACACAATGTTTATAAAACCCGAGGCTATGCTGAGAGAAACATCACATTGGAGATCTTCAGAGCTCACTCACTGATTATTCCAACAGCTAAGTCTATCTACAACAACTACTTATGCTATATGCAAATTATGATAACTGTATGATATTGTTTTCCCTATGACATTGAAAAAGATCCAGTAAAAAAACATCTAGTACTGACAAGAGTGTACCTGTTGGTGAAATGAGTACTCATACATTGCTACTAGAAGAGTAAATTGACTCAGAATTTCTAAAGGGACATTTTGTAATATGTATTAAAGCTCTGAAAATGTACCTATTTTTGACCTAGCAATTCTGATGTTTCAGGTCCAGTATAAATGGCTCCCACTTTCTCAGAAGGGACTCTGGGAAATAAAATTCCACGTTAAAAGACCCTTTTGTATAAGGCTAAGAATAGTACCTAAATTCATACCATTTGTTACCACA
>NW_011371551.1:0-4157 GCF_000754665.1 Bison bison bison
CATCAAATGAGCGGCTCCCACTGAAGGAGAGCAGGATATGTCAGCCCCAAATATGCCTCTTTGGCATAAGGATTATCTTGAACTGCTTATTAAAAAAAGTTTCTAACACAGGAGAAGCTCTGAAAACTGAATAGAAGTTACCCTTCTATAAGAGACATTTACATTTATAAGAAAAAAATATTGGTAATTATATCTCTCTGGTGGCTCAATGATAAAGAATCTGTCTGCCAATGCAGGAGACTTGGGTTTGATCCCTGAGTGGGGAAGATCCCCTGGAGAAGGAACTGGCACCTTATTCCAGTATTCTAGCCTAGAAAATCCCATGGACAGAGGAGCCTAGCAGGCTATAGTCCATGGGGTCGCAAAGAGTTGGACACAACTGAGTGACTAAACAGTAACAGCTTCCTCTCTGTACCAGGAAGAAGTGGATGATTAAATCTCTAGAAACTCATCAGTGGGAAAGGCAACAACCTAAATCAGCGAAACAAGTGCACTTTTCCTGATAACCTACCCTAACTGCCCACCCCCAACATCTTTAGCTGAACAAAGGATTTAAGTTTGCTTGGACCATTTCGGGGAGCTACTCAGTTTTTCTGGATATCTCCAAAGTACATAGCAACCATATGTGTTATTAAACTTCTGTTTGTTTTTCTCCTGTTAATCTGTTATTACAAGAGGCACAAGGGGCTCAGCCTGGAACCTAGAAAGGTAGAGAGAAAATGATTTTTCCTCTCCTACACCAACAATAGGAAGAGGCTGAACATTGGACAGCTACAATAATGAAAACTGCCCACTACAGCATGTCTTAGCAATCCACAATGGCTGAGAGCATGGGTGTTAGATCGAGTCAACAGACTGAAAAAAAATACAGTCCAATATTTGCCAGCTGTGTGACTTGACTTCTTTTCTTAAAGTGGGTTACAGCATAGAATTAAGCCCTAAAGCAATCAATGGACACAATGCATTCATTTCTCTCCTTGTACCTAGAATGGTGCTAGCTATGTGACCTCCTTGGAAAAACAGAAAATAGTCCCTCAAATCTTTTATTCTAAGGCTTAATTCTCTGGCTAAATTCCTTATAGAGTGGCTACAGGCTGAACACATCATTTACCCTTTCTATGTCTGTCTTTTCATTTTAACGTCTAATGTGCCAATAAAAAATTTTACTTTGTTCATATTTTTAAAGAGGCTGTAATGAACTAAGGTGTGTAAAGCCCTTAAAACAGCACAAGACATAATAACACATGTCACTGTCATCAATATCCCATTTGTATTTTCTGCTTTTTTCTGTAATACAGGTGCTCAGTAAGTAGAGGAATGAACAGAAAAAGATAAAGTGGTTTTGGACTTGGGGGGGTGGGGGTAGTGAAAATGGAAAGGAAGTAGGTTTCTGAAATGCTGAAATGTGGCTCAGATGGGTATGGAGAGTGGCAATAACTCAGAGTTGTGAACTTGGGTAACTGAATGAATGGTGGTGCCATTCATAAAAAGGGAAAAGAAAAAAAAAAAAAAACATGGAGAGAAGCTGTGCTGAGTTTGGGACATTTGGGTACTTCATCTTAAAAGCAGTCTGGAAGAGCGGCTATTTATTCAAAAAGATCTCCTGCTAAACCCAAAGAATCCACTGATCATGATGGAATCCAAAGCATATCAAGAAGAACGCCACATTTGGTGGCTTGGTGGATGGTTGTAGGTCACAGAAACAATACCTTAGGGAGAAGAAGTAGGAGGGTAAAGGAATTTATTTTTGTAATATAGGAAAATACTATTGAATGAATTGGGAAAAATATAGCAGAGCCTCACAAAGAGATGATAGTTGCCAAGGAGCTAGATAGAGGCAGAAAGGACTGCCTTATGGTCTTTTTCTTGAGCTGGTTTCTTTATTCTTTTTTTAATTTAAATTTATTTATTTTAATTGGAGGTTAATTATTCTTTATCTGAAGATTAGCCTTTTCTGCTACCCAGGCCACATGTTGAGAGATGGCTATGTCACCTACAGCAGATGGCAGTGCTCCATCCAGCCTTATCCAATTCCTTTTTGTGCATCCCTTAGCTTTGGTATACTTTCCCTTCCAATAGTTAGCACCTGTGACTCTGTTTAGAGGCCTGCCAAGGGGACAATAAAGTCCTGTTGACTGGATGTAGCAGAAATGAAAGTGCCTGGGAATTTATATTCCCCCACACCTGGATCGGAAAGATCCCCTGGAGAAGGAAATGGCAGCCCACTCCAGTATTCTTGCCTGGAGAATCCCATGGACGGAGGAGCTTGGTGGGCTACCATCCACGGGTCGCAAAGAGTCGGACATGACTGAGCGACTTCACTTTCACTTCACTTTCACACCTACCTCTTAGCCAATGATAATGGCTGAAAGCATTTGAATATCATACTTCCTTGCCTCAAATCAGGAAAATTCCAAGGTATAACATATTCCAGGGTTATGCTGGAGGATGAGATTGAGTTCTTCTATCCTATCTGGGACTTTTGCCTCCTCCTTTTTTCTTCCCTATTTCCATCAGTCCCTTACTAAATTTTTCCTGTGCACACTGACTTCATGATTTATTTGCAGATGTATCCTCATTTCAGGGTCTGCTCCAGGGGAACCCAACTATTATGTGTTCAATCATGTCCCTTGCAAAAATTTATGTTAGAAATAAGGTCACTGCAGGTGTAATTAGTTAAGATGAGGTCATTATGTTGGATCCTAATCCAATACAACTAGTGTCCTTATGAAAAGGGGAAATTTAGACATAAACAGACATGCATAGCAGGAAGACAGAGGGAGAGGATGACCCTGTGACCAAAATGATGTGTCTACAAGCCAAAGAGTGCCAAAGATTCCCAGCAAACCCAGAAGCTAAGAAGAGGCAAGGAAAGAGTCTCCCCTGGGGCCATCAAAGAGAGCATGGCCTTGATTTCAGACTTCTGGCCTCCAGAATGTGAGAGAACAAATTTATGTTGTTTTTAACAACTCAGCTTTTGGTATTTTGTTATGGCCGCCCTAGAAATTAATGCACTAATCACAACAACCCTGCTCCCAACCTTTTACAACTCTTTAAGAGATCAGCATAGACTGACACTAGATTCTCTCAGATCCTTTTCCCAATTGCCAGGGTATAGATTTTGATTGCATCACCCTATCCTTCAACTCTATCTAGGGGATGGAGTAACAGTGAAACAAACATCAATATTGTGACCCAGAGGAAACAGTTCCCATAGATAAGGGGAACACTATTTGTCCCTGGAACAGAAAGACACCCCAAACTGGCTACTACCAAGAGACTTCTTAGAATGGACTTTTCCAGTCCTTCATATAGTTCTAATGACAAACTGGCATATATCCAACAAGAATTGATGAAGGAGTTTGGTTATTTTTTCAAAATCAGAAGATGTTCCAAATTTATAGGGTGTCCAAAACATGAGATTTTAAAAAGCTCAAAGTTGATTAGTATTGCATTTCAATTCCTTGATTTGACTTCTCAGTGTCAGCAATGCATGCTCCAGAATAACATTAATTCAGAATGAACAATAAATCCTGCTGTGTACTGAAACATGATGTCAATTTATGTCAAATGTTGTTTCACAGAGTTTGAAACATAATGAACAGAAATCTTACCCATATATCTAGGACTTTACTTAGCAGAACAGTATTTCCTCTTTTAAACTAACTGTAAAAAAGAGAAAAAAAGAAATGGAGTTAGGGGAAGTTTTTTTTGTTTGTTTTTTTTCTTATGACTCAAACTGAAAGCAGAACAATTTGCACATTGGCTCAGAGGGTGAATTTCATTTCCACTATCTCAGCAGCGGCCAATTTGAATCTGATTCAAAGTTGATTGTTTTCAGGGAGTTCTGAGTATACATATATTTACTAATGGACAGGCACTGAGTCTCATTTTTCTTCTACTTCTCTACTAATCTAGTAATGAAGCATGATTTTCAGCAATCTGAACATATGTGCCATGAGATGAAGTGTAATTTACTTATTTCAATATCCACCTAACTTTTCTTCTTAGATAACATTTATTTTCACTTTTAAGGCAGAGGAATTTCAAAGAAGGGAACCTGGCTACTGGAAGTTTCTTCTTGAGGAAAGAGTCATAGTGGCTTTCTAATACACTGGCTTAACTAACACTGTCAGTTACCCACAAGTAGATCCTGC
>NW_011371551.1:4364-6077 GCF_000754665.1 Bison bison bison
AGAGTAAGTTACACCTCAGTTTGTCCTGTTTTCAGGTCAGTAACTGGGTTGTCTTCCTCTTGCAGCAGTGAGTCATTGGATAATGGTTCCCCATTGCTCTTGTCTGAGTGTTTGTGTCTCCCTCAAATCTATATGTTTATAAATCTCCAAGGTGATTAGTATTAGGAGGTAGAGTCTTTTAGGTGTTGATTAGGTGATGAGAGTGGTGCCTGAAAGAAACCTTATTTAGTTCCCTTGCCCCTCTGACCTGTGAAGATACAAGAAGCCTACAACCCAGAAAGGGGCCCTCACCTGATTAGGCTGGCACCCTAATCTTCAACTTCCACCCTCAAGAATTGTAGGAAACAAATTTATGCTGCTTGCTCAAATAGATGGGGAAAAAGTGGAAATAGTGACAGATTTTATTTTCTTGGATTCCAAAATCACTGCAGACGGTGACTGCAGTCATGATAGTAAAAGACACTTGCTCCTTGGAAAAAAAAAAACTATGACAAACCTAGACAGCATATTAAAAAGAAGAGACATCACTTTGCCAGCCAAGTCCCGTCTAGTGAAAGCTATGGTTTTTCCAGTACTCTTGTGCAAATGTGAGAGTTGTACTATAAAGAAGGCTGAGCACTGAGGAATTGATGCTTTTGAATTATGGTACTGGAGAAGACTCTTGAGAGTCCCTTGGGCTACAAGGAGATCACACCAGTCATCCTAAAGGAAATCAATCCTGAATATTCATTGGAAGGACTGATGCTAAAGCTGAAGCTCCAGTACTTTGGCCACCTGATGCAAAAAGCCAACTCTTTGGAAAAGACCCTGATGCTGAGAAAGATTGAGGACAGAAGAAGGGGACAACAGAGGTTGAGATGGTTGGATGACATCACTGACTCAATGGACATGAGCTTAAGGAAATACCAGGAGATAGTGAAGGATAGGGAAGCCTGGCGTGCTGCAGTTCACAGGGTCGCAAAGCATCAGACACAACTTAGCAAATGAACAACAACAATAAGCTACATAGTCTGTGGTATTTTGGTATTTTATTATGACAATTTAAAGAAACTAAGATGGGGGTTGGAAGGGCCTGTGAACTCCCAGGAACTTCCAACTTGCTTATGTTGTAACAGCAGACTCAGTAACCCAAAGGCAGGCCTCTAAAGACAGTTCCAGGTGTGTGAGTTAGAACCAAAAGCAATATATTCATTCCAACTCTGTATTTCAATTTGCTGCTGTTTTTTTGACCCTAAGTAGCTGCTTTTGAAGATCTGTGTTTTGTTTTTTTTTTTAATATATGGAGGGATAGAGAGAGACTGACTCTGTGTTAATGCAGTGGATTATATAAATTGGTTTTCTAATATTTTATCATCTTTGCACTCAAGCAATACTGCTAATATAGCATGATGTATCATCTTTTTCAAATATTGCTGCATTGGGTTTAAAACTTTGCTTAACATATTTGTACCTATATTCACAGATGAAATCTACCTTTAATTTTTTTTTCTTGTATGGGCTTTGAATAGCTTTGAATATTGCAAGGGAAGAAAAAATAATATTCCCTATATCCTTTAAGTTTTCAACTGAGAAGTGTATAACAAAAGACAGAGTAATGAAAGAAATAATCAACAGAAGTCTGACAGCTCTACAGTCAATCTTAAAGGAAATCAGTCCTAAATATTCATTGGAAGGACTGATGCTGAAGCTGAAACTCCAATACTTTGGCCATCT
>NW_011371551.1:6832-7094 GCF_000754665.1 Bison bison bison
GAGCCCTCCGAGTGTCTCTGGTGGGTATAGGGTTTGATTCTAGATGCGATTTTGTCCCTCCTACCTTCTTTCTGCTGCTTCTTCTTTGCCCTTGGACGTGGGATATCTTTTTTTTGGTGGGATCTAACATTCTCCTGTCGACAGTTGTTCAGCAGTGAGTTGTAATATTGGAGGTCACCACAGAGCATTGAGTAGAATTCCCTGTGCTATACAGAACTCAGGCTTAAACATTAATGCTACCTTCAGCTAAAGACAAAAGAAG
>NW_011371551.1:7194-9914 GCF_000754665.1 Bison bison bison
TCTCTGTTGATTAGAGTTTCTTGTATTTAGTCATCCTTTTCCTCCTTATACAAAGAGTGAGACCCTTACAAAGTGGAGATTTCTCTTATAAATGCAAATGTCCTTTACAAAGGAGTAAATTTTACTGTTTAAAAAGCTACTCCAGTGTCTGCTGTTTTTCAAAATAATCCTTATGCCAAAAAGGTGTATTTGGAGTGGTATATTCTGCTACCCTTCAATATCAAAGTCATACAGGCCTCATAAAATAATTTGGAGTATATTTTCTCATTTGTCTGATTGGGAAGAGTCTATATAAGATGAAAATTACTTCTTTGTTGATGATTTTCTACAACTCCCCATCAAAGTGTCCCCATCAAAGACACTTGGACCTGGATTTTTCACATTTGTCATCACTGGTATTCCTTTAATGTTTTCTGGAGACTTCAGGTTTTTTTCTTGGAATGAGTTTTGGAAAGTATGATAATAATTGAACTGTTAACTAATGGTCCAGTTCTTCCAATTGTCTGATAGGATTACTTTGTACCAAGGTCTTTGAAATTATGTGTGATCTTTTACCTTGCCTTGTCCAATGAAATGTGAACAGAAGTGATGTGTTGTTCAGTGAGCAGCATTTGAGAGCGAGTGCTTTTCCCAGGTGGAGCTAGTGGTAAAGAACCCACCTGCCAATGCAGGAGACATCAGAGACTTGGGTTCAACCCCTGGGTCAGGAAGATCCCCTGGAGGAGGGCATGGCAACCCACTCCACTTTTCTTGCCTGGAGAATCCCATGGACGGAGGAGCCTGGCAGGCTACAGTCCATACGGTCACAAAGAGTCGGACACAACTGAAGTGACTTAGCAAGCACACGTGCTTTTCTCTAGTGCTCTTCTTCCCTCTGCTAAGCACCTGGCAAAATGGAGCCTTGGTCAGCCTGAGTCTTTTAAAACTTAGGGACATTATTAGTTCTCAATCACTTTAAATCTTAAAGCTTTTCTGACCACCTAGATGATGTAGGTTACAAATCGTGAAAGGCCTGACTCTGTTTTTCTGTCTCACTTATATTTGGCTTGACTTCCTAATGTCAGTTATTTAATATTTTTAAGAATTTTAGATTTTAAAATTGTTTTCATGAGACGGAGAGAGTCTGAATTCTTGACTGACCTCCTGTTTATACTCAGGTTGTTTTGGCCCAAGAATCCTGAGTTTTATTATGATGATTACATCTGACAATATTTCTACATAAAGTATAATTTTGAAGCTTTTATCCTCTTCCTACTATTTGTGCAATGGGAGGGTCATTATGTATTTGGCTAATGATCTGTTTGTTAATGATAGTGATGTATTTGTATTCATACAACACTTGCCCAGAGAAAACACAATTCTGTTGATTATGTTGATAAAATTTACTGAAATGAAGCTTTTCACATTAGCATTATACAGACTTTTCAATTTAAGATTATGGAAACGGTGGGGTCTGGTGGGCCTCCTGACTTCTACTTCAAAATATGGCACCTTGGTATATTGAATATTTTGAATTGAAAGAGTTTGAGAAAACAGCGGAAACAGGAAGGTCACTTTGATCTCCTTCCCCACTTCACTCTTTTTCCCTAAAGCAGGTCATAAAACCCTCATATGAGAGGTGTCCTCCTCCATACCCAGAGGGACAGAGCATCCTTATCTACAAAAACAAAGGGGCCCTGAGAAGAAGTGGAACAAACACATCTTGCTAAGTTCCCCCCAGTTTGCTACACTTATCTCACACTCCTTAACCCATCATATTTCTCCATGACTGTCCATGATGCATCAAATTTAGCATAAAAATTCTGAGTTCTGTTTCTTTGGATCATCATTACCTTATGAAAGCTCCTCTGTCATGTAAGGTTATGTTAAATAAACGTGTACACTTTTCTTCTCTTAATCTTTCAGTGTCAGCATAATTTTCAGAATCAGTCAGGGACCCTAAGAGGCTTGAGGATAATTGTTTTCTCCCAAATGTCATAAGCATTTGAAGGGTAGGGACTAAACTTATTTTATACTTGATTCATAGCAGCTACCACAGAGCAGTACTTAAGGTGGTGCTAGTGGTAAAGAACCCACCTGCCAATGCAGGAGATGTAAGAAATGTGGGTTCAATCCCTGGGTTGGGAAGATTTCCTGGAGGAGGAAATCGCAACCCACTCCAGTATTCTTGCCTGGAGAATTCAATGGACAGAGGAGCCTGGTGGGCTACAGTGCATAGCATGGCAAAGAGTCAGACATGGCTGAAGAAACTCAGCAAATTAATGAAATGGGTACAGAATTCTGTTAAGCCTTTTCTGCCACTTCTACTGCTATCATTATGGTTTTTCTTTTTCTTTTGTGAAAATAAAGCTAAAAAAATTCTGCCTAAAAATTGCACTGTCTTCTAATATAATCTAAGAGTTGTTTGAGGGGCATAAGGGAAGAAGTTAAAGTACTTCAGGAGAGCAAAGGAAACAGTAGAGGCTTTGTAGGTATTCTTTGAAATTCTGACTAGCCAGGGAACTCCTGCAAGGAGATTTGGCTGCTGAAAGTGGGATTCCAGGTCCCCACCTCCCTTTGAATAGGAAAATACACATATGTGAAAAGCATATATTAAGGAGGGGAAGCATAATCTTAGGAAGTCTGATGTTTCAATATTCCTTTTGTAATAAGGCCTATAGACACATAATATCTCTACCATTCATGCAACATGCATTTATTCAGCAAGTGAATAGCATTTT
>NW_011371551.1:10561-10767 GCF_000754665.1 Bison bison bison
TTAGTTCCTCTTCACTTTCTGCCATAAAGGTGGTGTCATCTGCATATGTGAGGTTATTGATATTTCTCCCGGCAATCTTGATTCCAGCTTGTGTTTCTTCCACTCCAGTATTTCTCATGATGTACTCTGCATATAAGTTAAATAAACAGGGTGACCATATACAGCCTTGATGTACTCCTTTTCCTATTTGGAACCAGTTTATTGTT
>NW_011371551.1:12006-12236 GCF_000754665.1 Bison bison bison
TGAGCCACAGTCAGCTCCTGATCTTGTTTTTGCTGACTGTATAGAGCTTCTCCATCTTTGGCTGCAAAGAATATAGTCAATCTGATTTCAGTGTTGACCATCTGGTGATGTCCATGTATAGAGTCTTCCCTTCTGTTGTTGGAAGAGGGTGTTTGTTCTGACCAGTGCATTTTCTTGGCAAAACTCTATTAGTCTTTGCCCTGCTTCATTTCGTATTCCAAGGCCAAATT
>NW_011371551.1:12336-17443 GCF_000754665.1 Bison bison bison
TCCTACTTTTGCACTCCAGTCCCCTATAATGAAAAGGACATCTCTTTTGGGTGTTAGTTCTAAAAGGTCTTGTAGGTCTTCACAGAACCATTCAACCTCAGCTTCTTCTAGCGTTACTGGTTGGAGCATAGACTTGGATTACTGTGATACTGAATGGTTTGCCTTGGAAATGAACAGAGATCATTCTGTCATTTTTGAGATTGCATCCAAGTACTGCATTTCGGACTCTTTGTTGACCATGATGGCTACTTCATAGTAGAGAGGTTTAGAGAAGGGAAAGATTTTCTGCTTGGGGGTGAGTGCATGGGGGGCTCATAGATATATGGACATGCTGACAAATTACATTTTGTATTCTTTTGTACACATTTTCTTCCTTGACTGTCCCTTTTACATATCTTCTTTGAAGAAGTACATAGTTTATAAGCATATATAAAAGTTCAACATTGAACTTCCTACAAGATTCTATGCAAGCAAATTCAAAGATTTCTGCCTTCTTATAGATACTTTTAGAGAAACAAGGAGGGGCAAGGTAATCTCTGTTCAATAGGATACAAAAAAAGAAAAAGAAGAGGCAAACAATTGATAGAGAACCTCTGGTTAATATCTTCATCCTCCTGACCGATAGACTGATGTAGAAAGTAACTTAAAGAACTTTCCAGCAGGTGTGAATTTCATTTAGGTCTATCAAAAAGTTGCCCTAGAATTTTATTAGAGGTCCTAATTATTTTCAAGAGTTTTGAAATATATTACATAAAAATTTTCTTTCTTAGATCAGGTTTGGTTCAAATTTTATTTTTCGGATCCTGCTTTTGATCCAAAGAATCTTTAAAGATCAGTTTTTTAGAAAAAAAGTCTAATTGTGTTTTTGTGCTGATTTTGTTAGTTGCATTTTTGATTAGTCACATATATTTCACATTTAATACAGACAGTAGGAATGAGAGATAGGCTCATGTAACACAAAGCAGCCTTCTCAATATGCAAAACTAGGAATGTATGTAGATAAAGTAACCCATGTCTACAGACATGTAACTACATTTCAGTATACGTCTATATGTATATTAAAGTAAACATGAGGTCATCATACTGATGTCTCTGACTTGAAGCCAACACCACAAAGTTTATTCTAGTCCTCTTTGCTGCTTTATAACTCTTTATTCAACAATGAGAAATCTGACTCTCATTATCTACTACAATCATCAACAAATATTTACTCTAAGGGGCAAGGTAACAAATATTTTAGGTTTTGCAAGCCATTTAGTGTCTGCCCCAATTCCTCACATAAGTTTTCATGTATCATGAAGTATTAGTTTTCCTTTGAATTTTTTCAGCCATCTCAAAGTGAAAAAAATAAAGTTCTTTGTGGGCTGTACAAAAATGAACTGAATTTGGCCCACAGACCCTAGCATGTTGACCTATATTTTCTGCAATATATTTATTTGTTCAGTCACAGTATTCATGCTTCAGAACTGTCCACTAAGATAGACAAATTTATCGATTAGAGCAGTGTTTGCGAACAGTTCTTTTCATCTACAGTCCAAATGCTTTTTCCAAAGCTTTTACATCTGATCCTTTCTTCCTCATTCCCAGCAGAGTGCTAGTGTAATGCTGTCCTTTGAAAAGCAGTCTTTTCACATTTCACAGTCTGCATTTCAACCTAGGATTCCCCAACATCCTGGTTAATATTTTAAAATTTTCATACAGTAAAAATCACACTTTGTGGTGTATAATTCTGTGCATTTTGACAGATGTATCTTCCAGTATGGTGCCATACAGAAAAGTCTTATCACTCCAAAATTTCTCTTTCAGCCAACCCCTTTCTCAACCTCCATCCAAGGAAACTATTAATCAGCAATCTTATGGTCAACCCCTCCCTCAATCCCACAAATCCTGACAACTACTGATCTATTTTGCTTCCTTATAGTTTTGCCTTTTCCAAAGTGTCATAAATGGGATCATATAATAAATATACAGCCTTTTGGATCAGGTTTTTTTTTTTTTTAATTTAGCCTAAATGTTCAGGATTGTTTATCTTCATGAAGAATTGACCCCTTTATCATTACATAATGATATTCTTTATCACTATTGTTTGCTGCGAAGTCTACTTTACTCAATATTAATAAAGGCTCTTTCACTTTCTTTTGACTAATGCTAGCTTTGAACTTTTCCCCTATTCTTTTAACTTACTGGTGTTTTTATATTTGATGTGTATTTCTTTTAGACAGCATACACCTGGGTCTTGCATTTTCATCCAATCTGGCAATCTCTACCTTTTAAGGTATTAAGACTATTTTCATTTAATGTTAATTAGTGATATGTAGTTTTAAATCTATCATCTTGCTATTTGCTTTCTATTTGCCCCATCTTGTTTCTTTTCCTCTCCCCCCACTTCAACTTTCTTTTGATTTAATTGATTTTGGGAAGAGTCGCATTTTTCAATTCACTCTGCCAGTCTCTGTTTTTTAATTGCTGTACACTCAGCCTTCTGCATCCATCAGTTTTACATTCATGGATTCAACCAAGGGTCGAAAATGTTCCTCTCAAATGCCAGAAAGTTCCAAAAAGCAAAACTTACATTATTTATACGATTTTTAATTATTAGTTTTAAACTACAAGTTAAATCACAGTTTGAACAATGATAAACTACTAAGTTAAAATTTAGAGATAGAGGAAAAACAAGGAAGAAAAGTTTTATTACATACCTATTAAAATAGATTCTTAAGGACAATACCACATGTTCCAAGAAAATAATCACTTTCATAAAAGAATTTACTCAATTAAGTCAAACCTTATGCTACTGATATTGTTCAGTAGTACAGTTTCATAAAGTCATCTATTTCTGGAAAAATTAGTCCTGGAAATTCTGCATCTTAAGTTTCATCTAGGTTGAGTTTCCTAAGTATTAGACTATAGTGGTGATCTCAGTATGTATTGTGGTGGTTCAGTGGTTAAGAGTCCACCTTCCAATGCAGGGGATGCAGGTTCAATCCCTGGATAGGGAACTAGGATCCCACATACTTTGGGGCAACTAAGCCCAACAAGGGAAGTCTACCCACTGCAACAAAGACCTAGAGCAGTCAAATAATAAGAAGAAGAAAGGAAGCTATCACTTTATTCCTAGAATTCTGTCAGAGTGAAGACAAGTGAAATCTCTTACTAGGGTGTAGTTCTGATGCATGTGGACCCCCCTGTAACATTTCAGACCAGCTTAGTTGATGATTATGAAGGTAAAAATATGCTAATGTAAGCTGAGTAACTGTTGGATTTAAAGCACCTTAATCTCTCTCCCATAAAATGTGTGTCATAAGCACTAACATCTGATAAGAATAAATCTGGGAATACATTTTTTTTTGAGAAGTCAATGTGTTGAGAACATGTCACCCTTTGCATAGGAATAAAAGTGGGAATCTACATGTATTGAAAGGATTAACCACTCTTGAAAATATCTTTGTATTATAGCACTTGTCTTGCACAAAATTAACCTGGGGGAGGTTGTTTCTTCTTTGATTTGACAGCTTTTTCAAAGTTTTCACCCTAGTAAAGGACAACTCTTACCATTCTGTTGAGCTGGTTAAGAAGATAATAAGCCTACCAAGCAAATGCAATTATTTCTAACATCTCTTCTTGATCATGAGCACCACTTTCTGGATTATAAGATGAGGAGAAATCCTTTGGTGCTATCTAGCAGCTGTCTTGGGAGTGATGAACATGGTTTGAGTGTAAAAAACACCTTTTCAATTGTATTATTCTGAATTTGAGATCTGAACTCAGAGGAAAGCAACATCTTAATAGTTTCCAAGAAAGGTCCAGAGAGAAGCAATACCATATAAAAACCATAACAGAAGTTTTTCCATAATGAACATTTGGAATTTAGTTCATCTCAGTTTTTTACCGTTTTCTATAGTTACAAAATTCCCCAAAGCATAAAATAGCGGAAAAATTAACAGACTCTTGAGAATGTATAGTCAGGTTGAATGAAGCAAAAATCACTTGCCATCCAAGTAGAATATGCTGAAAGAAAATAATAACTTTTTATTGCTTTACATTCAGAACAGACAGTACTCTAGTGACATTTTATTTTGTCTTCTGAGTTATCAGTATAGGTAGACCTCATTATATGACAATCCTCTTTATTGTGCTTCACAAATATCGTGTTTTTACAAATTGAAGGTTTGTGGCAACCTGGCATTGAACAAGTCTCTTGGCGTCATTTTTCCAACAGCATTTCCCCGCTTCATATCTCTCTGTCATATTTTGGTAATTCTTGCAATATTTAAAAATTGTTTCATTATTACTACTTTTTGTTATGGTGGTCTATGATTAGTGAACTTTAACATTATTATTGCAAACATTTCAACTCCCCACAGGCTTAGATGATGGTCAGCACTTTTAAAAAATAACATTTTTAAAGTAAAGTATGTATTTCTTTTTTAGATGGAATACTATTGCACATTTAACAGAGTACAGAATAGTGTAAACACTGCTTTTCTATATACTAGGAAACCATTAAAATTGGTGTGACTCATCATTGTGATAGTCTCTTTATTGCAATGGTCTGGAACCAAATCTGCAATATTTCAAGGTATGCCTGCATTTCTTTTCTCATAAATGCAAATTTTTAAATGAATAAGTATACTAAATAAACATGTGCATATAAATTCATACTAAAAAATACTAAATGAAATATCATTTCTGAAAATTTAAACTTCAGCTCTTAATCTGTGTAAATAGGTAAGAAAGTCCTTTTTTCTATATGGACAAAATGTTCACATATAGGTGAAAATATGTAAATTAAAACTATTATTTGGTAAGCAATTACTTTGCCCTCTTTATCTCTATTCACTTTTATTTTAAAAAAATTCCTGGTAACCTAAGATTATTAATTAACTACACAAATATAGATAGACTTAATTGTAACACAGTGAAATTTTACTCACATAATGCAAGTGGAGTAATTCTGGGGTTTTTGTATTTTGAAACATTGGCTGTAAATCACAAGAGCAAAACAAATCAGAAGGATATTAGCTATTATAATTCAATTTAGTTAGCATCTATGCTTATATGTTCCTAAAATTTTTCTGTCAGTAATAGTCACTTTTTAGCCCATAAG
>NW_011371552.1:0-667 GCF_000754665.1 Bison bison bison
GGTGCCGGGACCAGCCACAGAATTCTAGGCACCCAGTGCTGGAGTACAAACACTCATCAGATATTTAAATGAAAGACAGAAAAAAACATTCTATAAACATAAAGCAAAGCATAAAAAATATTTTTATGGCTGTTTGGAACAATACTGATTCATAAAGTCTGGCCTGATACACGTACACTCAACCTCTATAATCTCCCCATTCGTGCTATATAAGTTATAGTTTCAGTTTAAATATCATTTTAAATGCTAAAATCTTAAATCATTGCTCATTTGGGATGTATGGTATTAAGAAACACTTGTTACTTAATTTCTGTATAAGTAAGAAGCATATGTATCTATTCCTTTACTCAAATGACGTCTCTCCTATTCTATTTAACCTTCCTGTCATGTGTATAAAGGGTGAACTAAAGAGTATTTAAATTCACCTTAATCTGAAAATTTGGTAAGACTTCTAAACCACTCAGTAAATATGAAATAAACCAGAAAATAGGTGTGTGTACAAAAACTTACCTTCTCAAATTGGTGATAAGGTCTGCAAAAGACTTTTCCCAAGCATACATTTTTATTATTCTGATGCCCGTTATAACTTCATTCATTGTCCTGATCCTGGTGTCTGTGAAGGCTGCAGTCTTACTCCTAAGGGGATAGACGTGAGAGACGAGCCTTA
>NW_011371553.1:0-535 GCF_000754665.1 Bison bison bison
TAGCCAACTAGAAGACAGACACTTCTGAGCGGATACAAGAGGCCTGCAGCCACTGGTGAGCGTGATCCCTGTGGAAATGAATTAAGGGTGGAAATAGAATAAACTCAGAACCTCTTCCCATGCAAGGGGGCAATGGATGGACTGCCTCCACCCTCCTGTTTCTTAACCATCTCACAGATCTGACATGTGAAACACCAGTGCAGTGACTAATATCTAACAGGTGCTTCTCAAACATCAGCGACCTAAGAACCGGGATGTATTTCCAGCCTGACAGACCAAAAACAGACTGGTTGATGCAGAAAGACAGACGGACACATTTTTCTTCCATAAGCAAGATGGGTCAACAGGACAGAACTTCCAGATAGTGATGATTGACCTGAAGTCTGTAGGCAGAAACTTTATCCGGCCAACATTCACCAGCATCTGTGATGCACTAGCTACCATGCTAGACACACTCTGCTAGAACTGAAGAACCACAAAACAGGACTCAGCCTTGTATATTTGGTTTCAGAGTCCATAAGTACACCTTACAATA
>NW_011371554.1:0-506 GCF_000754665.1 Bison bison bison
AGTTTTATCATCTGTTTATTCCTCCTGATGAACTTTTGAGTCATCTGCTAAATGTCTAAAAAATCCTATATTAATTGCAATTGCATGTAACTCACACACTGATTTGGAAATAATGTCTTTTTGCAATACTCAGTCTTAAATTCCAGGGACATAGTATCCTATTGCCCTACCCTAATAAATCTGTTATTCTTTTAAAAAATGCCCTTGACTCTTAGCTTATGACTTTGCATCACTGAGAAAAGAGAAGGCGTCATATAGGACTCCCTCACCTTCCAATACCACACTCACCAGCCCGTCTGCACATAGTGTTTTTTCTTTCAGAAGAGCCCATCACATTCTCTAGGTCCATCAACATTGCTATACAAGTGGTAGAATTGCTTTTTTTTATGACTAATATTCCACTGTCAAATAAAAAAGAGGCCATCAGTGGCCAGATTCTCCAATAGTACTCTTCAGCCAGGCTCTCTCACTTCTCAAAGATACTGGTCTTGGAATTTCCTGCTTCC
>NW_011371555.1:0-505 GCF_000754665.1 Bison bison bison
AGTCTGTGGTCTATGGTACCAACCCATGGCCTGTTAGGAACCAGACCATTCAGCAGGAGGTGAGAGACAGACAAGCGAGTGAAACTTCATCTGTATTTACAGCCTTTCACCATTATCCCCTGAGGTCAGGGAAACAAGCTCAGGGCTCCCACTGATCCTGCATTAGGGTGAGCTGTACAATTATTTCATTATGTATCATGATGTCATAATAACAGAAATAAAGTGCACAGGAAATGTAGGAGAACTGAATCATCCCCAAACCGTCCCCTCCCCCTTGCTCCATAGAAAAATTGTCTTCCATGAATCCAGTCCCCCGTGCCGAAAAGGTTAAGGACTACTGAGCTAAAGCAAAGATGTCTGGTGGTTAGGGGGTTCTCGAGTCCAGCAGAGCACTGCCAAGGTGAAGGGGACCAAGACATTAGTGGACAGACAGGGTGGGACATTCACGGAGCTGCTGTCCAGATGGGGATGCCCGTGTAGTGAATACAGAAAAGCAGGGCCATTG
>NW_011371556.1:0-500 GCF_000754665.1 Bison bison bison
ACTGAACTGAACTGAACTGAATTATGGTTACAAAGTTAATAAATTACCTCTTTGAAGGAACACAAACTTGAAATGTTTTTCAAATCCCTTGGTTCTTTCTGAAGTTTCTAAAGTAAGTTGGTACAATGTTAATAATCTCAAAAAAAATTTTCTCCTCTCAAATAAAATTAGCTTTATGGTATTTATGATTTGAAAAGGAAACTATGCAGAAAAAATCCTGAGAATTAGTAAAAATCACACTTTAGATCCCTGCTACCTTGCATAACAAAAGCAGGGTACTTGGTAGGCATTGATGGCTGGGGGAAAAGGTAAGAGGGGGAAGGGAGGTGGTAGGAGAGGCAGAGGACAGAGAAGCAGAAAAGGCCAAGGCCTGGTGGAAGTAGGGATGGGGAATGGATGGAGATCTTCATTAGTAACCAGAGAAGGGCAAACTCCAACCTAAGGCTGTGATGCCACTTGTAGTTCCTCAGGTTGGTGAGGACGGGAATGAATGACGGGGC
>NW_011371557.1:0-586 GCF_000754665.1 Bison bison bison
AGTTTCTCTGATGTTGTCCCATGATTAGATTTGAGGTTATCTATTTTTGACAAGAACAGCACAAAATGATGCTGGGTTCTTTTCAGTGCATATTAAGAGATACGTGATGTGAATGCCTTATTCCTGCTGATATTAACTTTAATCACTTCGTCAAAGTACTGCCTTTGGGTGTGTTCTGTTTTTTAATTTTTTTCTATCTGTAACACAATGAATACCGAAAGAGATACTCGGAGATGTTGCAAATGCCCAGTTTCGACTCAAGTTTTTCACCCACAAACCTCATTGAATCCAGCTTGCATCAATAACTACTGTGCTGTGTTCCCACTGGTAATTTTCTATTTCCCTCACTTTCTACATTTATGAAATGGGATTCTCTGAAAAAGTTCCTTCTCCCGCATTTATTTTTTAATAGTTATATCAGGATGGACTTGGGGATGTTTGTTTATCCTGTGGATTATAATGTAATATCGCCATTGTTTATTCATTTACTTGCTCAAGTTGTTTTGAACCACTGGGAGTTCTTTCAGGTTGGTGCCTGTGTCTTTTCAACATCTGCCTCTTTTTTTGAAAATTACTTGCTGACACT
>NW_011371558.1:0-544 GCF_000754665.1 Bison bison bison
AATGGTAAAACAAACAAACAATAATCCAGACCCATTTTTGGTACAAAAAAGAAAACATGAATTTATAAGATTTTGGAAACTTAGGTTTATACAGTGCATTTATTAATCTATCTAGAGTGAAGTTGTTTTCATCCTCTCAAAATTTTTTGAAAGCAGATTATATGTTTAGGAGTAGGATGACGCTCTGTGACTTAGGAAGCAAGTTCTTATGGTGCATTTATGGGTTAACAGAATTCAACATACGAAATAAATGCTGTAGTGTATACAAATTCATACCTTTTAATCAACCCTATAGCTAATACTACTTAATAAACTTAAATACTCTTTACAGGAATAAACTCTTTCCCCAAATCCAATTTGCTTTTTTATTCTCTCATCAATATTGGGAAGCAATCACAGGTAGGATACTCTAAGTCTATAAAATGGTAACATTTTATATACTTTACAGTGTAGTTTTCAGTGGGTAGCACACACGTTCATACTTTTGTCCTCCAGAGGAAAGAGAGAAAAGCCTGAGGAGGAAAACACTGTCACATGACCTTCA
>NW_011371559.1:0-3915 GCF_000754665.1 Bison bison bison
TTTTTTTCCTCTTCTCTATAGTGTCAAAATTATGACAGAATCATGGAAAGAATGAAAACAGTGGGTAAGAATTATATTCATAGATATTTAAAATCACATTTTGTTACTGTAAAATTTAGTCTAAGTCAACATACTCATTTCAAACCCAGTTATAAAAGGTAAAAGTCTGCATTTATAAAATTGCACTAGTGCTGAAATTCAGATTACATAGATTGGCACTATATCTGAAAAAACTTATAGTGTTTATTTCTAATATCAGACCACTCAAAAAAATGTGATACTTAATTTAACAAATATTAACAAGTAAATAATTTATAATAGTACTCAAGTTTATAATTCACAACAAAAAATTCTCTTAATAGATACTATTATATCATTATTGATAAATATTGCTTGAGAGTGTATTATAGCAGTATATTGGGCATATTTTCTGATTTACATACATCTGAGATGGTTCAAAGAACACTGGTGACATAGAATTATTAAATTAGTAAGTAAATTAGTAATTAGAGCTAGTATAAATTAGTAATGATCTTTTTTTTTCTAAAAGGTAGAATTCCACCAATGTCTTATAAGCCCAAATTAATTCTGAATTTCTTGTGATTTGGTCGGAGATATTCATTAATTTTCTTTAATTATTAGAATGAGGTATATTTATTATCTGTTTAAAAATTTAGTCATGAAATAGGGGATAAGAGCAAATGAAGAGTCTGTTTCCACAAAGGGTCCTAAAAGCCCATTTGTAAAACTATACAAGCAATGTGTCCCAGAAGGTCCCAGAACTTGCATGAGTTTCAAGTCTGTTCACTATTCTTCCTTCTGGCCATACCTTGCTGACCCAGCCTTAAAGGCCTAAGGCAAACATCAAATAAAAAAATATAAATCAAGAGATCAATCAATAAATAACCAAAACAAAACATTAACACCACCAACAAAAATCTATTAGCAGAGAGGAACGGAGTTAAGGGGATGCTTGGTAGATCAGAAATCTGGGTTTGCTTTACTCTCTTTTGCATGTATAAGCACACTGGACTGGTAGGAGCTGGTAAACTCCAGACTATACTTAAGTTTTTGCCAGTTCCTAGCAAGGTGTGTCAGCATCCCAAACTGCAGAGTCATCTATGTTCTCTGGTGTCAGAAATCTGACACTTATTTACTTACTACTCTCTGTTTTCTAAAGGCCCAGCTTTGAAACATATCCAACTTGAAGTATTATTGTCACTGCAAATGCTACTACTAGTCCCTACCTGGGAATACATTTGTGCATAAGAACAAAGTTAAGCTGCTGCATTAATTTGTCATATAACATAACACATTTGTATGGCAGTAAAGCTCTAACTCAGTAGTTCTCAAGCATTTTCACCTTGCAAGAATGGGCTAAGTAGAGGTGAGAAGTATGATAAGTAGGGGTGAGTGGAGGATGAGGTACTAATAGAGAGGGGCAGGCAAGGGACAAGGTGAATAATGGTAAATGAGGTGGGGGTGTAAAGGAACAGAGGGAGGGCCTGCCACCCTCCAGTGTGAGGTACACTGGTCTCATCTCCCCCTCTCCAAGAAAAAGCATGCTGATATTTATTGCCTAAAAACGAAGTTCAGGCAAGTCATTTAATCACACCATGCCTCATTGTGCTGACCTAAAACGGGGGATGCTCTAGCCCAATGTGATTTGAGGAGAAACTAGGTTGAGGATAGACAAAATGTGACCCATGAGATAAATCTATTAAGCCTCTGCCCCTCTTAGGCCACAAAGTATCAACCAGCTTGGGGTAAAACAAACTGGCAAGCAAAAGGAGAAATGGCACAGCATCCAATGATACTGACAGACCCTTAACTGCAGTTTAATGGTGAAGCCAGAAGCCATAGAGAATCACATTACTACTAATTCATAAAGTGTAGAAATATATACACATTTAATTTGAAAATTACAGTTACACTAAAGAATAAGGAAATGCACTTCTGAGGGCAAAGGATTTTTGTTTGTTTGTTTTTACCAATACTACCTGTTGGCTGAGTTTTTTAAGGTAAGAGATAACACTGTAACTAAGTCCACAATCTAAATTATCTGATATCAGATTTGGAGCTCCCATCATCCTTAGTGCTTTCTTTAATGGCTATAAGGAAACAAAATACACAACAGTAAGAATAGAATAAATCTTAAAATACTCAAAGTTCAGTTATAAGGGGCAAAGGGACATGATTCATTTCTTAGAAGTCAAGGTGCTGCACATAAAACCAAACATGGAACATTAAAAAGTGGCAATGAAAATAGCAGAGAGGTAAGGAGCAGAGAGCAAAAAAATCAGAAGAGAGTGGGATAAGAAGAGCAAGTAACAGCAAATTCAAACAGGCAAATTGCTTTCAGTCTTAATTTCCAAGTCATAAAATCATTTCACATTACATTTAATTGTGCACCCCGTTCCTGCCATGGTAAATAATAACACACCCAAATTTCTCCTCCCAGTGACACAAATGGTACCACTTGAGATTCTGCCTTTTCACCTCTAGAAACTTGGCTTACAGTTGACCACATCCACCTCTGAAACGATTTTGATAATCTCGATTTAGATTATATGACCAGTTCAAAATCATTATGAATATTTTTCTCAAATTGTAAAAATCCAAATGACACCAAGTCACTTTTTACTTTTTTGGGATTCCCCTCAATCAGTGCATCTGTTTCATGCTGTGTCTAGGACACGTTTAACAAGCAATAAGTAAATATAATGTCGTCAGGTTTTGTTTTGTTTTTTCCAGAGGAAAACCCCATACTTCGAATTTCTAGAGTTAAAAAGGGAGGCTAATATAATACATGAATCCAATTCATTTTTCTTAAATTCCAAAATTATAATATCATAAAGTTAATTTTTATAAGAGAAATATAGATGTGTTTTATAACAATAACCATGGCAGTTAAAGGAAATAAAATAAGCAGTTCTCTTTTGTGCCGCCCTGACATCTCCAGGCTCTTAGGCATAATTTGAAAAGACAATGGCGACTCAAATTTATAAATTAAAGAAAATCTTATTTCAGGGGTGAAGTTTTTGATTCATTGACATTTTTTTGTGACAGGAATCATCATGGATAGAGTTAATACATATATATATATACAGAAATACATACTAATAAGTAGTATGGAGGCAGAGTTTTTAAGTAGCTGTCAAAAGCCTGTCGCCACTTCAGATTTGGCTTAAGCTTGTGAACTTTAAACAAGTCATCTGCAAGAGAAAATCCAAGAAAATATTACATTATTCCAGTTCTAAATTCCAAGATCTAAATCAAGCAACACACATCTATTATACCATTCCCTAGAAATTTCTAGTTTCAACTACATTAGATGACTATTTCATTCGAGTTTATTTGATTTGGGGGGTATTGTGTACCAAAATTATATATAGTAATTTTCTAGAAAATGATGTAAATTCTCAGGTTACATATTTATCTTTCATCTGTAGGATGAATCTATGGTCACTGGTTGCTAGAATATCTCTTTATTTTTTTAAAATAGAGAATGTTAAAACAACAACAAAACAAACTCATAGACACAGAGAACAGATTGGTGGTTGCCTGAGGTGAGGGGTGGAGGGGTTGAAATGTTTGAAGGGGTTTAAATACAGACTTCCAGTTATAAGAGAAATAAGTCATGGGGATGTAATGTACAGCATGATTATAGTTAACTACACTGTATTGCATATTTGAAAGTTACTAAGAGAGTAAATCTTAATTTTTTCATCACAAGAAAAAAACTGGAACTATGTACAGTGACAGATATTAAGTAGATTTATTGTGATGATCATTTTGCAATATATACAAATATCGCATCATTATTGCACATATATACAACTATTGCATCAATATTGCACACCTGAAGCTAACAGAATGTCAATTACACCTCAATAAATATGGTTCTTAAATATC
>NW_011371559.1:4049-5802 GCF_000754665.1 Bison bison bison
AATATCATGTGCATTATTAATAGAACTAAAGATATTCTTTAAATAAGCAGATATTCCCTATATTTTCACACTCAAATTTAATAATTTAAATAACTTAAATGCATTATGTACACTACATGAAAAATTCCCAAAATGTCTCATTATTTCCTTCCAAGGGTAAGAAATTTTTAATATAATAATTCAAAGTTGATATTCCCAGACATCAACAAACATGAACCTGCTACACTTATTATAAATATTATAAATTCATTCTCTATATTGTTTCTTCAGGTTTATTGGCTTTTATCCAAAAAACAAATGCTTTACTTCTAGGAACAAAACCATTTCTATGCTGTATGCATAATTTCTCTACAAATAGGGGTATTCTTTGAAATTATGAATTACTCTGGTTAAGAAAGGCAACTACATATTTTCTTCCTTTTACTGCTATAGTAAATTATTCACTCCTGCTGAAGCTAATTTAAATGAATTTACAAAGCCATAAAACGTAGGTCTTTTCTTCTTTTGGTACAGGGTGGAAAGAACAAAGGGAAAAAGATCTGAAGAGATTTCTGGCTCATTGCAGCATGCAGGTCCTTAAAGACCATTCACATCTTGACAGAAAGGAATGATAGACCGTGGAAGTATCCTGTTATACCATGTCTTTGTGTGAAGTCTGTGGGGAATTTGGCAGATTTTGGAAACTGACAAATTTAAATACCACCAGACTGAAGAGACATTTAGTATAAATAGATTAGATAATGAGAGTCAATAATAGTCTTAATATTTCTAACAATGCCAATTACAATGATTCTACCCAGGAGCTAATTTAGTCTAGTTATTTCTTGTTGGATTTATTTTTTAATGGGGGTGAGAGGAAGAAAATCTTCCACTGACTAGGTCAAGGGTAGAGAGCAGTTAGGGTGACACTGCTTTTGTGACCCCATAGACTGTAGCCTACCAGGCTCTTCCGTCCATGGAATTTTCCAGGCAACAGTACTGGAGTGGGTTGCCATTTCCTTCTCCAGAGGATCTTCTTCCCAACCCAGGGATCGAACCCGGTTCTCCCGCATTGCAGGCAGACGCTTTACCATCTGAGCCACCAGGGAAGCTTACACTGCTTTAGTCACTATCTTTGCTGCTCAGAAAATGATTTCCATGGTATTAGATTTCCATTCACTTGGAGTCTGCAGAGTGGTAAAGATACCATGAACAATTAGCTCATCCACATTCGAAAATGAGGAGGTGAGAGTGTGGAAGAAGAGTAAAACGACACTGTCAGCACCTCAAAAACTACAGATATTTTCTCTTCCAGTTCCTTTCTCCCCATTTCCTGCTCCAAAAAGGTGGGGTTTGAGTCCAAGCTCAGACACATGCTATGTACTTAGCTCAGTGAGCTTCAGGAAATCACTTCACCATTTTGTGCCTCCATTTCATCCATAAAATGAGTTTAATGATCATCACCTTACCCCATAGGATTGTTCTGAGTAACTAGATTATGGATGTGAAAACAATATCCAAAATTTATAAATAGCATAAACTGAAAAGCACTGGATATATAGTGATAAATAAATATCAAATTATCCTTTTCCAATTATTCTCTTTTCCTCTTCCTAATAATAACTGGTCTTAAGATGGAGATGAACTTTATTCTTTACACAAGTTCCCAGTTCTTAATTTTTTCAAAATAAGTGACTGAATGTGGCATATTTAAGAAGAGGACAAAAAGACAAGTTGCTACAAATGCTTTAGTTAATGACCCTCAATAGAAAAA
>NW_011371559.1:5934-6171 GCF_000754665.1 Bison bison bison
TCAATAGAAAAAAAAATTCCTAATTTCTCAATTGAGAGAGAATCTTTCCATCTGTAATAATCCGGTTACCACCCTACTGACATGATTCTTATGGTAGCTCATTGATCCAATTAAGCCTCACCCAGGTAAATTTTGGTGCTTAAATAATTAAACTTTTCTTAAATACTTTTGATGAAAATCTTTAATTAATAAACAGGAAACAGGGGTCACTTTTATGGACAGTTATTGTACTCTGCA
>NW_011371559.1:7597-10039 GCF_000754665.1 Bison bison bison
GCACGACTGAACTGAACTGAACTGCCTACTAAAACTACAAAACTGTTCTATATCTTTATATTATATCTTTATATTATATCCTTATATATAATTAAAATATATAATTATATTATATGGAATATCAGGGACTTCAAGAGCTACTAAGATAACATAGATATTAATAATGAGAACAGTATTATTAATCAGACAATAATGGCTGAAAGCATTATTGAACACTTACTTTTTGCCAGGTGAGTTCAATGCAATTTAACTGTATTAAGGGCTTCCCTGGTGGCTCAGACAGTAAAGAATCTGCCTGCAATGTGGGACACATGAATTCAATCCCTGGGTCAGGAAGGTCCCCTGGAGAAGGGAATGGCTACCCACTCCAGTGTTCTTGCCTGGAGAATTCCATGGACAGAGGAGCCTTGGCGGGCTATAGTCCATGGGATCGCAGAGAGTCAGACATGACTGAGCGACTAACACAATTCATTTAACACCAATGAAATCCCTTTAAGGTAGGTGCTATTATTATCCCCACTTTATAGATGAAATAGTTGAGGCACATAGAGGTTAAGTATCTTAACCAGGGTCATGAAGCTAAACAAACAAACAGCAGAGCCAGGATTCATCAGGGCAGCTATACCCTACAGTTCAGACTCCAAATCTCTATGGAAACCATGCAACCCAGAAAGTGAAGTAATGGCAGAAGTATGGCTGGAAACTATTGCAGAACCTCAACATGAAACCCAACTTAGGGATTCAAGGGCACAAGGACCTCAGCCTCAAAGGGTGTATGCTCCTTGGAAGACACAGGTTATAAAAAAGCCTGTGTCTTCAAATGGATATTTGAAGCCAAAGAGAAGAATACGAACTGAGTCAAGAATGAGGTGAACCTCAAATGGATGTGTGGGATCAGGGAAGGGGAAGAAATCAAAGATGCCTCTGGGGTTTCTGGTTTGGAATGTTTGCAAAGGGATAATGATGGTCTAGGCAGGGTTGGGGAGAAGGCAATAGCACCCCACTCCAGTACTCTTGCCTGGCAAATCCAAGAGTCGGACACGACTGAAGTGACTTAGCAGCAGCAACAGCAGCAGCAGGCAGGGTTGGATAGAGCCCTCCCCCAAATGATCAGGTAGACAATTTGCATTTTTTTCCCATTTCATAGGTTTCCTTTTGCTCTCTACTGTATCCTTTGATCCACAAAAGTCTTTAAGTTTGATGTAGTCCCATGTGTTTATTTTCGCTTCTGTTGTCTGCACTTTTGGTGTTGTCTCTTTTTTATCATTTCTTACAATTGCATGTGAATCCACAATTATCTCAAAATAAAAAGTGTACTTAAAAAACAGAAAAATAATATTCTTAACAGTTTAAGTGAAGATTAGCTAGTTTGATCCTTCATTTTATAGATGTGAAAACCAGAGATCATAAAGGTATATTTAATAAGACAGGGTAAATAAACCCACAAAATACCTTTTATTGGTAGTATTATTAATATCAAAGACATAATCTATATTTTATATAAGTGACAATCACCTCTTAGAGGATATTTTTAGAGTAGACAAAGAAATAAAGTAAATAGGCTAGCCAAAACAATCATTTATGATGACCCACTCTTAATCTTCTTCATTTGCAACATTTAAAAGAACTGCTTTGGATGGAGGGGAGAGCGGCGAGGGGCAGAGGGAGGGCAGGTGGAGGGGTCGGGAGAACAAAAAAAAAAAAGAACTGCTTTATCAGGACATTTGATACATAGACTATTTATAGCACTAAAAAATCTTACGCTTTTAATGACTATATTAAAACTTGGTAAAGGTTTGATCCTTTTTGCAAAAATTAAGAAACCTCAGCAACTAAAAATGTTCGTAACTTTACAAGGAGGAGGATACCGTGCAGTACTATATTACTCTAAACAGACGTGGCTCCTTAAATGAGAGGAAAAAAAATCTCCATACACATTTTCAGTGATGTCTGAGTAACAGCTTCTGGAGTTGTTCCTTTTAGAATTTTGCCATGGAAACCACAGCTTCTACAACTGCAGTTACTGCAGAAGTCACTATTGTATCTATTACTTTAACTTGCTACCTTGCTTAAAACAGACGCCTCAAGAGCGTTTCCTATTCTTTTGTAGAGGAGCTAACTGCAATCCAGTAATGCCATGGAAGCCCTATTTTCTGAAAAAGCCATCAGATTCTTGAAGTGTCAACCACAATCAATTTTGGGGGTGCCCAAACTAGTTTACCAAAAGCCAAGTGCACTTAAAACCAGAGAAAAGTGGGAATTCCCTGGCCGTCCAGTGGTTAGGACTCTGTACTTCCGATGCAGGGGCCACAGGTTTGATCTTGCATGCCTTGTGGCATAGCCAAAAATAAAATAAATGTAAATAAATGAAACAAAAAGAAAACAAGGAAGTGTGTACACACACATATTAAAAAAAAAGAAAAGGGGTGACAACACTAGAGC
>NW_011371559.1:10254-12293 GCF_000754665.1 Bison bison bison
CTTTCTTAATCAGTTTTTAGACTTTTATATATCCTGACACCCATTACTCTTTGGATACATTTAAAATTCTTAGTTCATCATCAACTTTTCTTTTTTGCTGTATTTTAAAGATGACTAAGGGCTTCCCTGGTGGCTCAGTGGTAAAGAATCTGCCTGCAATGCAGGAGGCCCGGCTTTAATCCCTGGGCAGGGAAGATCCCCTGGAGAAGGGAATGGCAACCCACTCCAGTATTCTTGCCTGGGAAATTCCATGGACAGAGGAGGTGGGTTATAGTCCCTAGGGTCACAAAGAGTCAGACCCAACTTAGCAACTAAACTACCACCACACTGAAAAGATGACTGAATGGCACATACTTGACTTACCTAAAAGAGGGAGTAAAACTGGGTAGTTGTACGGCATCACAAAGAGGTTTACACAAGTTAAAGTCGTACTGGCTTTTAAATAACCAAATGGATATCCAAGTTCATTGTATTTTCCACTGCTAGTAACAAATACCTGAGAAGATCATGAAGTAATGTACAGTTATGACAATAAGGATTTTATGTCAAACCAAACTCACAGCAACATGCTATACCAGCATCTCTGGCACAACTGTAATTTTAAAATGGGAATACTGCTTTCTCTATATTTATGTCAAAAAATAGAATGTTCAGATTGCAATTCTTTTATAAATTGTGTTAGTAAATGAAATAACCATTTGGAGACCACAGGCTGCAACAACAATACCCAAATATTTACTTAGTTAGCACAATGGAAAATTAGGCTGAAATACCACTAAGTGATACCAGCCATTAAAACAAATTGACTTCTCAAAAGAACAAGTGGTGACCAGAGTGGAGACTTTAGGAAAATGGAACATGGCCCCATGCCTAAAGCATGCAATTACAAAAACAAAGTCCATTTAAAGGATTATGCTAACACTCCTTATGTGAACTACTATTAAGTCTTGCTCTACTTCCCTTTGATGCCCCATTTCCCTACCCATTTATTCATTTTTCATCCAATAAATATTTATGAGGAGTCTATTACAAGCCAGGCACTGGTGCTAATTATTTTGAGACAATTATATTGAGCAAGGAGATGCTTTGGTTCAATCTGGAAGGCATTTTCTCTTGTAAATAATCCTGGTGGAACAAACATTCAATAAAAATGAGAACATTAATCTTTACTACATATGACTAGCATCTTATTCCTTATTCCTGATTTGATAGATACGATATTTTCAGGTCCCATTCGCCTGATATGCTATTCTGGAGTCCTCTAGCTATCATGATTTCTCTGTGTTCCATGTTCACTCTTTGGCCAAATCAGGATATTAGTATATAATTTTATGGACCTAGACCTTTACCTTTTCTAACATCCTTCAGCAGGATATTTAAGACAGAAGTCACATCCTGATGGTGAACAGAACCCACTTACTTTGCTAATTCTTGTTCAACCAGCAACATCACCTACCAGTTCACTGAATTCTTTCTATACTTAGCTGTAGCTTAAAATAAGTCTTTCCTATGTAATGGATGCCTCCACAAAACAATGGATTGTGTTAAAACATGGCTCATCTACTAGATTTCATCTCTTAATTTGAACCTTAATAGAAACAGACAATTGTAATAAAACATGTTGGACCCAGGCTTCCCTGGTAGCTCAGCCGGTAAAGAATCTGCCTGCAATACAGGAGAACTGGGTTCCATCTCTGGGTTGGGAAGATCCCCTGGAGAAGGGAAAGGCTACCCACTCCAGTATTCTGGCCTGGAGAATTCCATGGACTGTACAGTCCATGGGGTCACAAAGAGTCGAACACGACTGAGCGACTTTCACCACATGTTGGATTTCCTCCTGTTTCCTAAGTGTGTATAACAGAAAGAGGGGAAATCATCACAAAGGATAAAAAAGTTACAGCCAGCAAGGATCATACCTATAACTCTTCTGAAAGGAGAAGCACTGTTTTTTTTGTTCCTTGCTCACTCTCTTTCTGTCTTTATTCCCTCCCTTCCCACCCTCATACCTTCCTTCCTTCCCATAAGCCCATTGAGTTTTT
>NW_011371559.1:12393-15451 GCF_000754665.1 Bison bison bison
TTTCCAAATTCTTTATCACCTGCAGATTCACAGAATTTGGAGGTTCAAAGGGATCATTAGAGATCATCTAGTCTAGAGAAAGTGTCTGGTCCAAAAACCACATAGTTGGTGGGAAAGCTGGGGTTAGAATCCAGTTTCCATTATGACTTTCCAAAATTTCCTGGCTCCTGGTTCATCTTATTCTTTTTCATTCCCACTAATTCATCACATTAAACTACTCTAAACCAAAGTAACATAAGATGCAAGAGAAAGACATATGGCAAATTTAAGCGGTGCTGCAAGGATTGAGGACAGGATTTCTTAAGTTCCTTTGGAGAAGATTTACAAGGAAGATGCTATATAGAATAAAGGGTTTATTTGGGGGGAAAACTGTAATTTGTAATTTTATATGCTTGTATTCCAAAATGTTTTTCAATTCATAAATTCAAGCTTTTACCTTGATTTTAACTTAGCATGCTCTCATCCCTATATCTACATTTCTAGCACATTTTGGTGTATTTTATTGAAATATAAACATACATTCAAAATTGCATGAATTATAAGTATACAGTTCAATGAATGCTCAAAAAATGAACATATATGTGTCATCAGCACCTGGATCAAGAAATAGAACCTGACCAGAAAACCCTTCGTGTCTTTTTCTGGTCACCATTCTGTACCCCCAAGAGAAATCACTCTCCTGACTTTGAACAAAATAAAAGGCAATCTTACATCTTTTTGAACTATATAAAGTTGAATCATATGATATGTGATCTTTTATGTCTGGCTTCTTTCGCTCAGTATTATATTTATGAGATCACTCTGTTTCTTGCACTTTTACATCCTTGCTTTACACCTGTTCCTTTTTTGTCTACCCAATTTTAGCATCTTTGTAGAATTTAAGTAGTTTAAAGACAACTAGTAGCAATGATTTCACATTGTAGGTTGAAACAGATGGTGGTCTGAAAGTGTCCCTTGTGTAAGTAAAATGTAACAATTACTGATTGCTGTAGTTTAGAAATAGAACAAACATTCTTACAGTGTAGGACTTCCTTATTATATTCAAATAAAATAGCTGTGATTACCATATATGGATTTTCACAAATTAAAATCCAAAGGTGAGTCTATTAACAAATAAGCAAGCCCTCCTGGCTGAAGTGTACCTCTTGGAAGGGTCAGTGTCGTACATCTGCCTATGCATCTCCTTCATCCAAGGAAAATCCATACCACACACACCAGTGTGGTTTGTACTACAAGAAGAGCTTGATTACATTACACTAATACATAAAGTAATTTCAGGTTTATGTTTTTGTTTTGTTTTGTTTGTCAAAAATGTCTTGTACTGGGAATTCCCTGGCAGTCCAGTGGTTAGGGCTCTACATTTTTACTGCAGAGGGCGTGAGTTTGATCCCTGGTTGGGGAACTAAGATCCTGCAAGTCATGTGGTTTGACCAAAAAAACAAAACAAAACAAAAAAACCTTTGTCCAATCTGTCAACTTCACAATAAGGACTGAAAACATTCCTCCAGCTGCAGAAGCCATAGCCATAGCCTTTAACCTGGGGTCCCTGGATAGGCTTCAGGGGAGTCCTCCAAATATGTAGGTTTCATCAGGTTCCTTAAATGGCAATGTGTATGGTAGGCTAACTTCAGCCTGAAGTTATTTGCTTAGCCACGTTGCTTACTTGATAGCATTTGTGAGAAACATTATTAATAGACTCAGCCCAACTATTCCCAGATTAACCTTTGAAAGTTCTTTAAACAATTCCCAGATCTCTGAGTGGTTCCAGACATTTGGCTAACAACAAAGGGGAAGTACCTGCCAGCAAGTATGGGGCGACTTTCGTTCCAGGATGTACTGAGTTAAGGGTGAAGGTTCAAGTTCATATTTGTCAAAGGGAAGTTTGTCTATTACCATTGGCTCACAATCTATACAGGAGAACCTCACAATAGGATGAGATGTTCGTGGAGGCTAAAAAACAAGAGGGGAAAATACAATCTGTTATCAAGACAGTTGATATATCTGACAACTCTGAAGCTCTTTTTAAGTCCTTGTTGGTCATTCATTTTTAAAAACAATTTTAATTGAAGTATAGTTGCTTTACAGAATTTTGTGGTTTTCTGTCATACATCAACAAGAATCAGCCATAGTTACATGCAACTCTTTTATGTTTTGTTAAACCATCGCTGAGATATATAGATGGGCTGTTTTGCGAAAGATGGCTCTTGAGCTCTAAGTGTCATCAATGGCAGAGGGGACTCAGATTCTTTCACTCTACCATCTACTTGGCATTGGGAAGAAGAAAGGTAAATTATAACACTCATAACTACAGTTTTAGGGAAGTAAAAAATAAAACTGCCTTGAATATTAAGAACCCGGAAATTCAGATCCACTTTGTGACATTCAAGGACTATCTTCCCTTCACTACTTTGTATGTAAGGTTTCAGATAAGTCAGAAACTGCTAGGAAAGAGGAAATCCATGAAGCTTTCAAATGAGGTAATGACAGAGCTGGAGCCACTAACAAGCAAGATGAACAATTATAAAGGAATGGAAAAGGCAAGACAGAGACTGAAAATGAGCCCGTCACAACTCCAGGGCCTAGCTGAAATTTTCTTTGCAGCTGAATTTTTATAGCATTTCTCACACCCAAACACTTACTGAACAGCTAGAGATGGGGATGCTCTTGGCTGGGCTGAAAGGCCTGTGTACCTGGGGTACCAGAGCAGACTGATGGAGCAGTCATTTTATTAACGGGTTTAGCTTGTGGGGATGGAGAGCACCAGTGAGAGAAATGGTGGCAGCAAGGGCAAACGGAGAGAGAAAGAGACAGGACAAGTCACAAGGTCAAGAGTGAGACGTGGCTCTGTGTACTCTTGCTCAGAGATCTGTAAGGCTGATGTGAATATGATAAAACATCTCCTTTTCTTTATAAAAGGGAAGAACATGCTAATTTGCCTTTATGATTTACAAACCTACAAGATGTTTTGGGGACTGAGAAAAATAGCCTTCCAATGTGCTTTTAAAGCTGGAGAAATGGACTGCCCCTGGTGGTCGAGTGGTTGGGTCTCTGCACTTCC
>NW_011371559.1:15726-16187 GCF_000754665.1 Bison bison bison
GGACTGAGGATGGCTCTTCAGTCGTATATTCTGGCCTTCCATGGGCACCTCTGAAAAAAATGCAGGAACCTCAAAATAGCAACCAGGAGAAAAATCCAGTTCATGTCAGAAATGTCTAAAATTTAGATAGACTATAGATTGGCTGAATCTGGAAGGCAGTGGAAAAGCAGTGACCATTTTGTGCCTCTTTCTCCGCCCCACCCCTAGCAAGGATTGTTGTTGCCGTTTAGTCACTAAGTCATGTACAACTCTGTGACTCCATGAACTGTCACATGGAAGTCGGCCAGGCTTCCCTGTCCATGGTATTTTCCAGACAAGAATTCTGCAGTGGGTTGCCATTTCCTTCTCCGGGGGATCTTCTGAACCCAGAGACTGAACCCACGTTTCCTGCATTGGCAGGTGGATTCTTTGCCACTGAGACACCTGGATGCCCCAAGGATTGCTCTGGCCTTTTTATATTG
>NW_011371559.1:16287-16616 GCF_000754665.1 Bison bison bison
AATTAAAAAATGAAAAAGAAAAAAAAAAACCTGGAGGAACAGTAACACAAGCTATGTGAGTTACCTGGAATTTCTTCAATTCTGTTTTTTTCCCTGATTTTAATTTTAATCAAACTTGTGAAATATTTCTGACTTATTAGATTGAAATCTATAAAAAGACATAAGTGAAACCCCGTCACCAGCAATAATGATGCAGATTTGTAACTAAAACATTCACTCTGGGGTTTGAAGGAGCTGAGAGTAACTGGGCTCTGAGGTTTAACAAGCATGCCACCTCAGTGTCCTGAGGGACAGACGAGGAGATGGAGCCTCACCCACTGCAGGGACTG
>NW_011371559.1:16780-18842 GCF_000754665.1 Bison bison bison
TGAGTTTGAGTAAACTCTGGGAGTTGGTGATGGACAGGGAGGCCTGGCGTGCTGCAGTCCATGGGATTGTGAAGAGTCAGATACGACTGAGCAACTGAACTGAACTGAACCAAAAAGTACACTGCCAAGGAACTCAAGTCCACTGATTATAAAAATACTGAAAAGTAGGCCCACAAAGTCCCACTACATGTCCAATGGCTCCCTCAGAGAATGGATGAATCTCTGCTTTGAATACATTTCTAGAACCTATACACAGTGTAAACTAAGTTCTAATTTCCCAAGGATGTACATGAAAATCAGTGCCTGCCCTTTTCATGCATTGTGTTTACCACAGAAATTCAGTCGGCGGCTCTGAAATAAAAACCAAGCCACAGATTGCAACAGCATCAAAAATAACAATATTTTAAAATCTAAAGAGGGTAGATTAAGTGGCAAAGGCAACCGAGAGAAAGAATGCCCTAACAGAAAGGAAGTCCTCTCTTGCTTTTAGTACAAGCTAGACTTTCCAGTAAGTGATAGAAGGCACAGCTTAAAAGTTTCCAAGCTATTTTAAACAGTTCTCTGTAATCAGCTAATTGAAAATCCAGAATGATGTTTACCTTTTTGTTTTATGACACTTACTAGTGAAGGTAAATTCTGATCTGGCCAAAAAGATTCTGGAATTGGCCAATGCCCAACAGGAACACCAGTCTTAGAGTTAGGCCGCACATAAATGAGCTTATGACAACTATGCCATGGCTGAGCAGCAAATGAATTGCTTGGCCTGGATGAATCCATAAGTCCATCTGAAAATTAAACAAAAGACAGAATAAGGCATGAATTTCTTTGTACAGCCACTGATCTCCTTGTACAGATTTTTCAGTTGAAAGCAAAGTACAAAACAAGACCAAAACAGTGATTCATGAAAGATGGAAGAAAAAAAGTGACTCCACTAGACTTTCTAAATGTTTTCTCTGGCTACTCTTTTCTGTTTTTGTTTTTTGTTTTGTTTTTATTATTACTTTTTTTATTGGAGTGCAGTTGCTTTACAATCGCAACTCTTTTCATCATCTAATCCAACTCCTCTAATCTGATATCCCATACCCTTCTTCCTTAACTATAACCGAAATAGGTAGTTATATGGAAAACTGTCATAAAGTTAGTTTTAAATTTTCTGAGGTTTGACACAAATTAAACACACTAAACCACAACAATTATTTTTTCAAATTAGGCATATGAAAATTGTTCATTCCCTGGTATAGTTTCACTTTTTTGGAATCTGACAGAATAAGTCATAAAATCCATTTAGATTTTTTTTCT
This sequence comes from Bison bison bison, assembly GCF_000754665.1. NCBI lineage: Eukaryota > Metazoa > Chordata > Mammalia > Artiodactyla > Bovidae > Bison > Bison bison. The sequence goes on from NW_011371559.1 coordinate 18,080, forward strand.
ATTTTCAACTAGATTAAAAAAGTATTCTTTACTAAACAGTTAGACCCAATGACCACAAAGGCAAATTCACTGAAAGGTAGAAGGAACGATGACAATACAATCAATCTATGTATATAGTTGGGGAGGGAATACAAAGCGAATGCATCAAGTTTATATGGACTACTTCATTATAATTTCCTTCTTCACCCATATTAAAATCCCATGGAAACTGGGCATCATATAATGCTGAATAATATACCCTGAGTGTATTTTAATTATTTGAGCTAGCGTATTTCATTTGCCCCCTGAAAACAGGGCAAGGCAGAGTTACATAACCTTTAATGTTATGATTCATTAGTCTAAACTATAATTGTAAAAAATACGTGATAATGATTTGAGTCTCATGTTTTTCTTAAATTACATACCATTTTATTTACTTATTTAAGCATTACTTTAAACAAGTAATTACTTTAGAGCAGGGGATTTACTGAGGTCCATGAAACTATACAGAATACATATAATGGCTTCAGGGAACCAAAAGATCCCCTCTGAAGTTGAGTTAGTTCACAGTTCTGGGGATGTGGTTTTTTGAGGAGAAAATTCTTAGCTTTCATCAGAATCTCAAAGGTTAAGAACTCTGGACAAAGGGAAAATGGAGCTAGAAAGAATGTTTGAGCTATTTATATGGCACGATCTAACTGGTTTTCAGTAGGAAAGTTCCCAGCTCACGGGAAGGTAATGAACACAAAATTATGGACTTGAGTGGTCTATCATTACCAATGCA
>NW_011371559.1:19157-19717 GCF_000754665.1 Bison bison bison
TCCATTCTTCCCAGTCAAGCACATGGTACCTCTCCATTTAATATAGACTTTTTTGTTTTTCTTGGTAGAGTTCTATAAATTTATTCATAGAAGTTCTAGGCCATCTCTACATATGTTTTTTAAAACTTATATTTTAATTGGAGGATAACTGCTTTACAATGCTGTATTTGTTTCTACTGTACAACAATGTGAAGCAGCCATAAGTATGCATATATTCCCTCCCTCTTGAACCTCTCTTCCACCCTCTGCCCCACCCCACCCCTCTAGGTCATCACGGAGGACTGAGCTGAGCTCCCTCTGCTATGCAGCAGCTTCCCCTTAGCTATGTATTTCATACACGGTAGTGTATATATGTCAGTGCTACTCTCTCGCTTCACCCCACCCTCCCCTTCCCACCCTGTGTCCCCAAGTCCATTATCTGTGTGTTTTTTAATTGGAGTCCAAGAACCCCTGAAATGAAATACAAAATTATGTGTGCATGTGTTGTCCATGTACTTTTTTCTGGAGAGAGGGGTCTCTATTTTTCCACTAGCTTCTTAAAGGGTTTTAGAGACTAAAAA
>NW_011371559.1:19817-23068 GCF_000754665.1 Bison bison bison
TTTACCCCTTTGCTTCTCCAGGCAGCTACCACTAATTGTGGCCACAACAATTAAAATGTATGAATCAGATCAGACAAGCACTGCGGTGATGATGGAGTCTAGGTACACATGGGTATGTGTGCTGTGCATGAACCGACAGGAATGAAGACAAGCTATGGCCTAGAACAGAGCTCTCAGTGAAGTCACTCAGTCATGTCCAACTCTTTGTGACCCCATGGACTGTAGCCTACCAGGCTCCTCAGTCCATGGAATTTTCCAGGCAAGAGTGCTGGAGTGGGTTGCCATTTCCTTCTCCAGGGGATCTTCCCAACTCAGGGATCGAACCCAGGTCTCCCGCTTTACCGTCTGAGCCACCAGGGAAGCCCAGAGCTCTGAGGGAGCCATGCAATGGGGTATGATTCCCTTTTCCAATACAAAAGCAGCTCTGCTTTCATATTTTGAGATGTTGACGTTTCTATAAAATCTCATTTGAAGACAAAAGGTTCTGCAGTTAATAAATGGCCAAGAGGGACTTCCCTTGCAGTTCAGTGGTCAAGACTCTGCCCTTCCAGTGCAGGGGCCCAGGTTCCATCCCTGGCCAAGGAACTAAGATCCCACAAGCCACGTGGAGCCCTCCGTGACTTCCCCCCACCCCCCAGAAAAAGAACAGTGGCCAGGAAAATACTGGTGTAGGATCTTATAGAATACTAGCAAGTCCTGGCTAAACATTCACAACCTCTTGCTGATGTGTAGTAACAAATATAGATTTTATCAAGATAGTTTGACACATTGGCGCTCACAAGACCAAAACCAGATGGCTGGCTAAGTGGCACTCTGTCGTGAATATCCAGCTATTTTATGACTAGAGAAGTGAAGAATTCAGTGTTACCCTAACACTAGGACCAGAAATATGAAATGGGCAGGGAAAGGGAAGAATGTTCTGAGGAAGAATTGACATTGAATTAAAGCTAGAAAGGTAGCCACAGGCAACGGATGAATGGCAGTTGTTTGGATGGATGTCTGTGACCACTTGAATGTGGGTGGCTAGTGAAGACAGTATTCTCTTACGATTAGTTCAATGTTTTCTTAGTCTCAGATTGCTCTCCTATGTAAACACTTCAAGGTTAAAAGAAAAAAAGGTGATCTACTGTACCTTCTCCAATAGGAAGTGGATCTGGTCCTGTTTTTTCAAAGTTAATAACTACACCACTCTGAACTTTTTGAACTAAAGATTCTAAACATTGATTCAACATTCTTTGTGTTCTAACACAGTAGGAGCGACCTAAACCAGAAGGAAAAACAAATAGTACAAGGTTGATCAAATAAAATACTACTTAACAATACAAGCATTTGAAATCCTAAAATACAACTCAAAATAATCAAAACTATGAGCCACCAGGGAAGCTCACATGGGGGGCAAACCTCACACTAATGATGAGCTTAAGCAGCAGAGTTAAAAGATACAGAAGGGAAAAAAGTAAAGCTAGGATATGGCATTTACGGAAAGTGGTACTCTGCTGCCCTGAATTCTTCGCTTTAGAAATAGCAAATATCCGCCAATACCTCCTGTGACTTCACACATCTGTGTGATGGCAGATTCATCAGTTGGTACACTCCCTATCTGCTCTGGTTCAGCAGAAGCCAATCCAGGCAAACGCAACACCAGGGCAAACAACCTTTGATCCCAACGAAAAGGTTCTTTAGTTAGTTCACTTCCAGGCAGAGGAGAATTCAAAGGCAGATGAAGCTGATAAGGCAAAATTGGAAAAGTTTCATCATAACAACTCATACAGAAATGAAGACAATTCAAGAGTTAAAGGGTTCACTTTTCTTTGATGTTGTCAATAAAATGAGGCAATCTTTCAAGGATTCCCAAGATGGAACGTTTGATTAAATTTATTCTTAACTGGGAATGTATGCCTCCCACATGCAGAAATAGCTGCATGTTCTCTGCCATTTAAACGAAATTAAAAAAAATGAAATCTCACCTCTTCTTGAACGCCAGAAGTACTTGTTAACTTGTTTCCATCTGTGATGGTAATTAAAATAGATGGTTCTAAAAAAAATGGATTTCGTCCCTAAAATACATTTAAAAAGTATTAGAGCCATGTAAAGTAATAAAATTATATTTCAATTTTTACATTTATCTTGCCTATGATCTCTCAAGTGTGTGATAAAATTTGCCTGGATAAATAAGAAGGAAAAGATTAGGGACTGAAGTGGGTGGGGATCAAAATAACAATCTCTACAGAGGTAACATTCAGAATAAACTGAGGAATTCTTATAATTTGGGAACCTCTCAAACTATAACATCCAAATCCCCCCACCCTCTGCTTTCTAGGTAACCATGAAAGATATTAAAGACATTACAATGGCAGCATCAGCCACACCCATGATTCCATTCAGAATCTTGGCACAGAAAGGGGGATATAAGTGACTTATATCTGTAACCTGGACGGTGACTCTGGTTATTGTGAGCAGTTTTTACAGTAGAAAAGTGCAATGATCACTGCAGCAAACACTATTCTGCCTTCCTCTTATGATAGAGCTTTTTCATAACTTGGGAGGGATGAGGGACTTAAGGACTCTGAAAGTTTCTCTTCAATTGTCTTGTTCAATTTTTTCCGGCAATTTATTCATCCCATTATAACTGATGATCTGATGGGTAGGCAATTTTAACCATTTTATGGTCAAAGCACATAAAAGACTCTACCTAAAGGATTTTTGTTAAAGGATATATTTAAACTACACATGGACCTCCTTTTGGATGTTATGAAAAGGAGCAGAAAACTTGGCTGCCATGTTCAGTTTTAAATTCTTACCCCAAGTCACCAAAATAAATTAGCTATACTCACTCAAAGAATTTTTTACCTGTCCATAATTGTCTATTCCAGATATTAATCTATTGAGATTTAACAAATCAAATGAGGATCTTAGAGCCTGACCAAGAGTAGTCAGTCCAGAAGCCTGAAGATTTTTTAGTTCACTCATGAATGTTGCGTGATTTTCCTTCCAACCAGCCTGAAAACCAAACATTTACAAAAAATTCCCAATTACACAATGAACAATATATAAAATGCAAACAACCACTAAATAACAAGTATCAAACCTCTAACAAATCAATAATTCCTTGTGTGCATGTGTGTGCTTAGTTGCTCAGTTGTCTGACTCTTTGCAACCCCATGGACTGTAGGCTCCCAGGCTCCTAAGTCCATAGAATTCTCCAGGCAAAAATACTGGAGTGGGTTGCCATTTCCTTCTCCAGGGGATCT
>NW_011371560.1:0-600 GCF_000754665.1 Bison bison bison
AAAAAAAAAGTAAAAGTATACATAGAAATAAAAACTCTCTGAACTTCTAACATACCCTCCCCTTCTCTATAACTCCAATCATCTACAGTTAGCTTCTATTCCATCAAGCATTTAACAAAAATCAATGAGAGGGAAACAGAAGAGACAGAAAGGTGAGTCCCAGGATCTACATCCTCATTATTGTTATGAGATTTCTAGTGCCCAACTCCCAGGTTTGGGACTATTATGAGTACTAACTCAGATAATAGCTGTGAGGTTTCCAGTGCAACATAACCTACTTGTAAGCACATAGCAGATGCTCAACAATCGTTGTGCTAATGACTATATACATGTTTTCCAAGTAGAGATTTACCAACATGTTACAGCCTTTATTAAACTTCTGTAAACTTTAAAGTGCCAGTCAAATATGTGATCCTTCAAGATGATCATGGTGGTCTTTAGTAGAACCAATAGTAGCGTGTTGCAATAAGCTGGTTGGTGGAAAGGGCTGAAATGTAGCGTGCCTGGCTTCTCTAGGGTCGTGCTACTGAAAACAGGTCTGGGGAGCAGCAGCATCACAAGGAAGAAACTTGATAGAAGACGCCAATTCATGGACCCCAC
>NW_011371561.1:0-645 GCF_000754665.1 Bison bison bison
TCCCAGAATATGAAGTAGTTGACTCTCACAAAGAGTAAACTCTTACTTATGGGAAGCAAAAATTAGAGCATGTGTGCTCGGTCACATCCAGCTCTTTGCGACAATAGCCGACCAGGCTCCTCTGTCCATGGGATCCTTTAGGCAAGAAAACTGGTGTCAGCTGCCGTGCCTTCCTCGAGAGGATCTTCCCAACCCAGGCGTCGAACTTGTACTTCCTGCATTTCAGGCAGACTCTTTACAGCTGAGACACTGGGGAAGCTCAAAAATGAGAGAGCTACGTAAATAAGTTCCTGCTCCTTCCTCCTTCCTCCTTCCTTTCGGTGCCCAGAGTCACAATCTGTTACTCATTGTCACCCTTCAGAGCTGGTCTGTGGCCAGCAATGTCCTTGCTAAGCTGGTACGCCTAGATGCAGCGTGCCAAGAAGCAGTCCCCAGCCTGGCCATGCACTCCTGCTGCTTCACCCTACCATTGCCTCTCTTCGCTCTCCTCACCCCTGCTGGGCTGCGCTGGGTTTCACCTTCGAAACTGCTGTGTTATCACTTTTATCTTTGCCCCAGGCTCTCCTTTCTAGAGAAACTGGGCAATGACAGTTCCATTTTTCTTGTATTTTGAGATACTGAGACATCTTATCACTTTATATTTTT
>NW_011371562.1:0-505 GCF_000754665.1 Bison bison bison
AGGAGGTTAGCAAGCAGTAAGAAAAGGGAAGGAGGGAAAAGTATGTGGTTGGAAAAAAAATGATTTTGTCAAACTTTTTGGCATTCGTCTATGAAAAAAACTGTAGGTTGAAAGGCAAAGAAATGAAGATGATTAGAAGCTTTAAGCTTTACAAATGGTGGAGTGTCTTCCTTCTCTATGGGTGTAAATAATAGATGAAAGAGAAAGGGTGACAACAAAGGATCAGGTCGTTTAAGAGAATGTGCGCAGCCTGAATAGGGGTCTGTGGCCCGGGGCCAAAGGTCTTAGCTTTGAGTGTAATTAGAAGAAAATACAAAAATGTCATTACTAGCAGGTGAAGTGTGCAGCACGTGGCCAAAAATTGCAATTTTAGACTCTGAAGCCACTGGAATTGGATTACTGACCTTTTTTTTTCCTTTTTTTTAAATCTATTAAGGTCCTTGTGGAGTCATATAGTTTCATTGGCAGTAATGCAGTTTGACCTTGCTGACCATATGGGGTAATC
>NW_011371563.1:0-515 GCF_000754665.1 Bison bison bison
CTATGATATCGAAAGCGCCACAGGCACAATGCCCGGCATGTAGTAAACACTCAAAAAACCAAAACCCCACTTTTTATCACTTTAAGTTACCTAATGACAAGTCAGCTTCCAACCCTCCTAGAACAGATCTCTAAGGGAGGCAACATCTTTCCCTAAGGATATGACATTAACTTTTATAGCTTTAAAGGAGTCACAGAAAAAACACTGCCACCCCCCTCCCCAAGAACAACCACCAAAAAAACCAAACGATGGCTTGGCTCCATTTTGTTAAATGTGAGAAGTTTTCTTCATCTCTTGCCTCAAACCTTAAAATAAATATTAAATACTACTACTGGTGCTTTCAGGAGGGCAACGCCCTTAACCTTTAAACAGAACAAGACTCTTCCCCCACATATGGTTTTCAGAGCACCAGGAAGAAACACTGGAAAGGCATCTGTTAGAAGCAGAACTTTAACTCTTTGTAAAACAGTCTGCGTGCACCTGTGGCCAGAGTAGAAGCACAGGCTGAGTGGGCC
>NW_011371564.1:0-558 GCF_000754665.1 Bison bison bison
ATGGATCACTGACTCAATGGACGTGAGTCTGAGCAAGCTCCAGGTGTTGGTGATGGACAGGAAAGCCTGGCATGCTGTAGTCCATGGGGTCGCAAAGAATCGGACATGACTGAGTGACTAAACAACAACAAATTATCTTTATTATGTTAAAGTAAGACACTTCTGTGGCTATTTGCTTTAAAGGTGTTTTTTTAAATAATAAATGATGGGCAATATGAAATATAACAAAATTTTAAGAACAAGAGCAAGATCAAGTGTTCTTAGTTATACAATGTTTCTAAAGTTTATGTCCACCTACCCTTCAGGAAGATATGGAGAATGTAATGGTAGAGTAACCAAGCTAAAGACAGAATCCAAAAACAGAGAGCTCCAACAGGAAAGAGTTCATTACAAATCTTGATTCTAATTCCCATAGCAAAGCCATTTCCCTTCCAGTGACAGAGCTTAGCCATGCATCTTAGTGAAGAGAAATAAAGTTCTAGAATATGATAATTACAATTGGTGTGCCTCATGGAAGTGTTTTATAATTTATACGAACGTGTGAATCAAATGTTGTTT
>NW_011371565.1:0-507 GCF_000754665.1 Bison bison bison
CGGCCGCACAAGGTTTATTATTTATTGGGCTTATTATTTATTGCAGTGACAGAGCACACATGCTGTGGGGAACCACAAGGCCTCTCAATCCGATTGTGGTAGAGAGAAACCACTCTAAGATTTGGGCTTTGATTGGGTGAGTTGGGGGGCGTCTAAAGGAAGTGGGGTTCACTCTCTACTGGATGCTCTCAGAAAGAAGGGGCAAATCTGATCTTATCTTCTCAGATCTTATCTCCAAGGAGAGGAAGCAGCACTGAGATAAATCTGTCCTGGGTAAAGAAGCAGCAGACACTCGTTTTCACCAGGGTGGAGGGATATTTAGCGTTTTGGGTGGCACGGTGACCAGGCTTTTGACAGTTGCTTAGACAACATGATCAAGTGGTCTCGTTTTGCCTCATTTTATCGTGGTAGGCTTGTCTGAGGTTGGTATCCTGTGAGGTTGTTTATATTTGGAAGGAGAGTAACGTGACAGAGCTGTGAATGCCAGGTCAGCTTCTGAATGTCAGT
>NW_011371566.1:0-527 GCF_000754665.1 Bison bison bison
AACAGGGACGATAATAATGGTTTCTAATCCATGATGCCTTTGTGAATGTTAAAAAGGACAAGGAATAGAAGGTTCTTAGAAGTCCTGGCACATGACAAGTATTTTGTAAAGATTAATGAAGGGACTTCTCTGGTGGTTCGGTGGTTAAGAACCCACCTGCCGATACAGGGGACATGGGTTCGATCCTGGTCTGGGAACTAAGATCCCAAATGCCTCGGGACAACTAAGCCCATGCGCTACAACTAATGAGCCCACGGGCTCCAGAGCCCGCGCTCCTCAACAAGAGAAGCCACTGCAATGAGAAGCCCATGCACAGCAACGAAGACACAGTGCAGCCAAAAATAAATGAATAAAATATTTTTTTAAAAAGATTGGTGGAGTTGTCCTCACTGACCCAGGGCTGAGAAGTGACAGAATGTTCCCTCCCCTTCCTGAGTAGGTCCCCTAGGTAGTGGAAGCCTGGTAAGGAACTCAGCATGGCCAGATTCCCTTAGAACCCGAGTTTTGAATTCTTGGCTTTATTGCCC
>NW_011371567.1:0-683 GCF_000754665.1 Bison bison bison
TTGAAAAAGAGGACCCAGTGAGAAAATTAGCACACTAGGTGGGGCAGGGGAATTTAAAAAGAAGTCAGTCATAAAAGAAAATTTTAAAAAAATGTATATACAGAGATTATTAATAGACATTTTTAAAATTAAAAAAGCAAGTCAGAAAACTCAACAGGAAAAGCAGAAGGAAGGAGAGAGGGAGGGAGGAAGGCGAGAAGAAGGGGTAAGGGAGGGATATATGGTCAGGGAGGGAGACAAAGGAAAGGAGGGATGCAGGCAGCCAGCAGACAAAGAACAGAGACACAGTGAAAGGGAGAGCTAGAGAGACACAGCCAGGAATAGTGGAAAGAAAGGAATTAGGAAAGAAGAGGTTTAAAAGGAAGAGACTCAGGTACAGTTGGGAAAGGGGAGAATGCCAGGTTTTTAAGTCAATAAAAATACAGTAAAATGAAGATGATTGATAGGTACATAGCAAGGAAGATAAGTGCACAGGTTTAGGTAGGTGGAACTTTAAAAGGACAATCCAGTAAAGACAGTACAAAGGAAGGAGAGAAGGGGGCGGGCGGGGAGAAAGAGAAGTTTAAAAAGGAGCCAGTAAAAACTTAAGAAGGAAGAAGAGGGACTTTGCTGGTGGTCCAGTGGCTAAGACTCTGCACTCCTGGGTTTGATCCCTGGTCAAGGAACTAGATCCCACATGCCAC
>NW_011371568.1:0-504 GCF_000754665.1 Bison bison bison
CAAGAGTAGACGGTGGCTAGTCGTTTAAAAGAAGGAAATCCTGCCGTTTGCGACAACATGGATGGACCTCAGGGGCGATTAAGCAAAGTGAAATAAGTCAGACAGAGAAAGACAAATATTGAATCATCTCACTGACATGTGGAATCAAAAAAGGCCAAACTCATAGAAACAGAGAGTAGAATAGTAGTTGCTGGGGTGGGGTGGGGTGGGGGGGCATGAAGGAGAAAGGGGAGATGCTGGTGGTCAGAGGGCATAAACTTCCAGTTATAAGATTAATAAGTTCTGGGGGTTTAACGTACAGCATAGTGACTGTAGTTAACAGCACTGTATAGTACACTTGAACGCTACTAAGAGAAGAGATTCTTTTTTTTTTTTAAAGGTTTTTTTTAACGTGTAACCATTTTAAAGTCTTTATTGAATTTGTTACAATATTACTTCCATTTTATGTTTTGGGCTTTTTTGCCTTGAGAGGCATGTGAGATCTTAGCTCCCTGAGAAGGGATC
>NW_011371569.1:0-959 GCF_000754665.1 Bison bison bison
AAAAAAAAAAAAAAAGAATTTGGGACTTCCAGTTAATGCAGAATACTGAAGTCAGCAAATCCTCTTCTCCAAAAATAAGAATAAAACTGGACAAATTGCCAAAAACTATTTCAGGGATTTGGAAATTACCAAAAGATAAAACAACAAATTGAGAAGTATTTATTCATGGAAAACTACCAGACCCTCAGGTAAAGCAGTGGGAGTCAGTAGATTCCCAACACTAACCTAGCTTGGTCTACATAAGAACTTTCAACAGTTTTGAAATTCAGCAACTCTTGCTAGAGGGGTTGACGTGATTTGGAGTGAAAGATGAAAAGTCATGCTAAATACCAACACCAACAATAAAAGGAAAAAACACAGTAAAAATGAATGGGGAAAACCAGTAACTCTATTAGGAGGAGGAAGAAAAATGTCTCAGGTGAAGGCAAAGGCAGACTGGCCAAAAATTTAATGGGAAGATCTTGAAAATCAGAGAGCCACAGAAGTGCTCGATGGACTCTACACATCTCCGGCTGAGTAGGAAACTATGAGCACGCAGAGACATGAATGCATAGACCCAAGACATGAATATGCCCAAAACGGCCAGGTACAAAATAAAAACATCTCCGGCTGAGTAGGAAACTATGAGCACGCAGAGACATGAATGCATAGACCCAAGACATGAATATGCCCAAAACGGCCAGGTACAAAATAAAAACATCTCCGGCTGAGTAGGAAACTATGAGCACGCAGAGACATGAATGCATAGACCCAAGACATGAATATGCCCAAAACGGCCAGGTACAAAATAAAAACATCTCCGGCTGAGTAGGAAACTATGAGCACGCAGAGACATGAATGCATAGACCCAAGACATGAATATGCCCAAAACGGCCAGGTACAAAATAAAAACATCTCCGGCTGAGTAGGAAACTATGAGCACGCAGAGACATGAATGCATAGACCCAAGACATGAATAT
>NW_011371570.1:0-806 GCF_000754665.1 Bison bison bison
CCCGGGTCTCCTGCATTGCAGGTAAATTCTTTAACTTCTGAGGCACCTATAAATAACACACACACACACACACAATGTATATTTTTCTATAAGAAAGATAAAAATTGAAGAGGTGATAGAAACCAGACATCAGTGATGACAACCTTAGCTCACATCCTTCAGCCTGAGAATCCACACCCACTGCATATACTGCCAATGACAAATCAGGGAGAATTGATTATATAAACTAATTAATGGCTTCAGAATTTTCAAATCATAGCCCCTGTAAATCTTACATTGTACATATGGGATACATATGTCATTGTACATATGGGATTAATTCTAGAAATGCCTACTGTGAAACAAAAAGATATAAGGACAGAAAGTTAGTATCCCTACCTTATATAAAACAAACATTTACAAAATTTCTACATGCTAATGGAAAAGCAAGCAAAATGAGTAGGAAACATTAGATTTGTATTTTTCAGGAGAAATTATCAAATAGTGTGTGTTTAAATAGATGACATTCCTGAAATTTGAATATTGAAATTAAAATACAAATACATTTTAACTAACCAATATATTTGGTAAAGCACTAAGAATCATATGGAGAATGGACAATTGGCTAAAAGTATATCCTGTTTATAATTTTCAAATACAGAATATAGGGTTTTTTGCTTATACCAAAAAAAGAGAAATTTCTTATGAAATTATTATAATCAATATATGTGAAATAAAGGCTAGAGTAGATAAAATTTTATTTGACATTGCTTTATTTTGTTATTCCTTAATGTGATAAGAGTTTAAATGATTGGAATATGTATACA
>NW_011371571.1:0-632 GCF_000754665.1 Bison bison bison
AACCTAATGACAGGTGTGACTCAACCTAATGACAGCTTGGCATAATTTTAAATTAGATAATTGGAAATGCTAAACTTATTACCATCTACACACAATTACCCAAGGATGTTTGCAGCTTTGCTTTCCACTTATGTCCTAGAGAACAAAGTCAATCTGCCAATCTCCATTTGAATGAGTGAATGTGAGGCATGGTTAGTATTTAGAATAGGCACATCTGTTAGAAAGCATATAATCAAATTGTTAATGAAAATAAACATGAGGGCTTAGCATTTATTTTTCCAATTTTTATTTTTGAGAAATAATTGTCATATATCAGGGGCTTAACATTAACTGAGTGCTCACTGTGAGCTATTCATAAACCAGACCTTCTTAGGATTTACCAATCAAACTTACACACTACAAAAGGTCACACTTGGCAACAATTTTATTGGAGAACTATAGGATAAAAACACAGCATGGCAGCATGACAGACTGAGGGATTTCTCTTATGTGGAAGGAGTGCTGAAAGCAGACAAGGGGCTAATCTGGATGCAAAGTCATACCACAGGTGTGAGGACATGCAATTCACACAAAAGGGTGCTTGAGTCAGCTTGACTTCGACTCCTCAAGGCGCACAAGAGCAATTATCTCTT
>NW_011371572.1:0-627 GCF_000754665.1 Bison bison bison
AGCATAAAATGGTTGGATGGCATCACTGACTTGATGGAGATGCGTTTGAGTAGCCTCCGGGAGTTGGTGATGGACAGGAAGCCTGGCGTGCTGCAGTCCACGTGGTTGCAAAGAGTAAGACAGGACTGAGTGACTGAACTGAACTGAACTGAGTAATGTCTAATTACTTATAAAACCAATGATTATTCTAACTAAGGAAATAGCTTTCGCTAATTGTGTGAAAGTGTTTTTAGGCTGAAAGATATGATAATGTCTGTGATTATTCAACTAAAGAAAATAGCACTAATTTTGTATACTTCAAGTAAAAGGTAAAACAGTGAATATGAGTATTGCATTGTATAATTAAATTAAATGATTAAATAAATATTGTATTCAAATTTCATATTTTAATGTGTTTTAACTGTTTTCTTTTACATTTTAATATGAAGACTCTTTAATTAAATGTAAAAAAAATACATAACCTGAATCAAAATATGTCTGACAAATAAGTGTATCACTGAGTGAAAATGGAATAAGTATTTTTGCTTCTTTATGAACCTCCTGAAAAAATTAGGTAAGACTTTAATGAGCAAGTACAATTTACAAAGTTCACTACAGAATATAAAAAAGTTAAATACTGTATGAACT
>NW_011371573.1:0-612 GCF_000754665.1 Bison bison bison
CATGGCAACCCACACCAGTATTCTTGCCTGGAGAATCTCATGGACAGAGGAGCCTGGCGGGCTACAGTCCGTGGGGTCACAAAGAGTCGGACACGACTGAGCGACTAAGCACAGCACAGGATAATTCCAGTCTTTTCACTTTGTACGCAGTGTCTTAAAAAATGTACTTTGATAAACTGTATCAAAAAATTTTTTTGATAAAAAAGAAAAATTTTCCATTATTTTACGTATAGCTCAACTAAATCTCAGTGAAGACATAGTCTATCTCATACCACATTTTCCATGGAAGAATAAGAAACATTTTTTCCAGACAAAGAAAGGTGAAACATTTTGCTTTTTAAGAAACTATTTCTGAGACTGTGGTTCATTTTATTCTGTAACTTAGAATAAATATCACTTCTGCTTCTAAATGCATCTAGCTGTGGTCTAAGCTTTGACAATAATTTTTTTCTCTCATTATTAGGAATTTCAAAAGAAAGATGAAGAGCTTAGATGAATAAAAACGGAAACAGAATCTGGCAGCTGAGACACACTCCAGCCCATACTGAGGGCTTGCTTATCTACACCAACATTCTAGGTCAGGGCAAATATAAAAGGATTCAAAGTATGGTA
>NW_011371574.1:0-574 GCF_000754665.1 Bison bison bison
CTACACTTCAGTTAAATGAATGAATGAATGAATCAACACTTATAAATGTTATGCCTAAAATACAATTACGGCACCACCAGGAGATGAATTTGCTAGGGTTAAGGCTTCCATTTGGTGGCTAAGTCACAAATTAGTGTGGCTTTATTCTCCAGTCAAATATGTTTTCCTGTCAAAGAACAACCCACACAGGCTGGTTCACACCACAAGTCCTCCTGGCCAGGTCAAGTGGCCACCCAATTTCATTTTCCACTTCCCTACTTGAATTATCTTTATTCCATCTGAACTGCTCAATCTCTGATCCTACAACAAATTTCTTCTACTTCTATGCATGCACATTTGCTTCCTTCAACTATTCCCCATCTCAGAGTACCTTCCCCTAGTTTATCTAAGTATAATAGTATAGTTCAGGATATAAATAATTCTATAAATTTGGGGGTATCATTTGGAACACCATTTTAACATTATTACTAGGAGGTATAGTTTTGTGGTAACTTGGTAATTTCAGGAGAGAGAGTTTAAATTCTTAGAGCTATTCCAAGCCAGGATATAAAACCCTTTCTAAGCAGGTACTCCC
>NW_011371575.1:0-551 GCF_000754665.1 Bison bison bison
CCAGTGAGGTGAGACCCGCAGGTGGAGAAAGCCTTAAGGCGGCCTTCAGCTGAGCGCATTCTGATGATTGCGATGAGGATGAAGGCATAGGAGATAAAGATGATGAGGATGGTGCTGAATTCAATGAAGCCACAGAGACTGAAGAGCAAGATCTCGCTGATGTAGGTGTCCGAGCAAGAGAGGGCTAAGAGTGGTGGGATTTCACAGAAGAAGTGGTTGAGGATGTTGGAACCACAGTAACTCAGACTGAAAGTGAGGGCAGTGTGGGCGACTAAACTCACCAAGCCAGCCAGGTAGGAGCCCAGCATGAGAGCCAAGCAGACTCGCTTGGACATGAGAGCGCTGTAGTGGAGGGGTCGACAGATGGCCACAAAGCGGTCGTAGGCCATGGCAGCGAGGACATAGCACTCAGCATCCACAAAGCCTACGAAGAACGCAAACTGGGTGGCACAGCTGGAGAAAGAGATGACTTTGTGCTTTGTTAGGAAGTCAGCCAGCATCCTGGGGGCAATGGCTGAGGAGTAGCCCAGGTCGACAAAAGAGAGGTTGCA
>NW_011371576.1:0-524 GCF_000754665.1 Bison bison bison
TGTGTGTGTGTATGTGTGTGTGTGTATCACCATCCATTTTTTATACAGTTAGTTGCCTCTTGTCATTTGCTTCTATACTATTGACTCTATTATCAAATATTTCAGTTCCTGGAGACACATACAACCATGCACTGTTTAATTATAATATTGTGAAGACCAGAATGCTTTGAGGTAAAATTACTAAGGCCCAACTGGTTCATACACACAGCTACAACCTTTATGCAGAAACAGCTCACATTTGTGACATTTGGGTTAATCCATTTAGAAGGAAAGGAAGAGAGAACAGAGGAGGGAAAGATAAAGAAAGTAAATTGACCCTTGACTAGTTTCCCAATACATTAAGTCCCTCTTTAGGTAATCTGGAAACTTGCCGATTGGCCCCAAAGCAGTAAAAATTCTTTCAGCTGAAGAACTTAAAGATAGAGCAAACTCTTGTATAGCACAAAAAATAACTTTTACACCATTTTACTCTGTTGGTCCAACCATAGATCCTATTCATTAGAAGTTATACTAATTTTCTTAAA
>NW_011371577.1:0-517 GCF_000754665.1 Bison bison bison
AGCTTTAGTGGTGTAGACCATAGAGCCCAGACTGGCCATCCACACAGGTCAGTCTGGCCCGTAGATGTTGTTTGCTTAAGCCTTTGGTGATTTTCACTCAACATTTTATCATGAGAGCTTTCAAGCACACGGTTGGGTTGAAAGACTTTCCCAGCGAACACCTGTATATCCACCACCTGGGCTCTGCCAATGACCTCTGCCACACTTGCTCTTTGTTATCTGTCCATCCATCAGTCTGTCTTCCCAGTGCATTTCAAAGTGAATCACCAACTTCTGCATGCTTCTCTGTAAATATTGCAGTAGGCTGTTAACTAGAGGTGAGGGTTATGGTTCATTCTTTGGATAGTAACATTTATCTCTTTAGTGGTCTTTTAAAAAAATATTTAATATCTGCATTCAGAATTGTGAGGCTTTTTGTAAGAACTTGGATTTCCGGTTTCCTTTGATCGTCCTCTGGTGGCTCCTGCCACCCCAGCCTGGCCTTCGTCCATACCTGCAAAAGGCAGGTTGGTTAGAG
>NW_011371578.1:0-539 GCF_000754665.1 Bison bison bison
ATTGTAATAATAACATTTAATATTTATCATAAGAATTAGGAAAAAAGTATATCAAACACATCAAGCCCTTGAGTTTGAAGAAATTGTAGATTAGGATGAGACTCAGTAAAAAGGTAAATTAATTTAAGGAAACATATTGAATAGAAAATAGTACACATCTTCTTAGATATGGCAAAAAATATGACAAATGGTGAGATCTGAATGATTGAAATTTGGCAAACACTGAGGGTATTAGAAGAAAATAAGGTTGGAATTTAAAACCAGGGTTCTGGAGGGATTTGAGCTTTTATTTATTTGATAGGCAACAGAAATACCAACATAAACTGGGATGACTTTCAGAAAGAGTAATTTGGTAGTTTGGACAAGAGAAAGGAGGCTGAGAGATCAGTAGAAGACTACTGCAGTGACTGTTGTTGCTGTTGCTGTTTAGTCGCTAAGTTGTGCCCAACTCTTCATGGTGTCATGGACTGTAGCCTGCCAGGCTCCTCTGTCTATAGGATTTCCCAGGCAAGAATGGGTTGCCATTCTTTCTCCAGGGA
>NW_011371579.1:0-530 GCF_000754665.1 Bison bison bison
GTTAGATAAGCATCACTGACTCAATGGACATGAATCTGAGCAAACTCTGGGAGATAGTGAAGGACAGGGGAGCTTGGTGTGCTGCAGTCCATAGGGTGGCAGAGTCACACATGACTTAGCGACTGAACTACAGGTGGTTCTTGTGAACTGGGCAACTGTGTCGGTCAGTTTGCTGATTCATGATAGAGCTGGAGTGGAGACACACGAAGGATGGGGAGCAGCAGCCTGACCATGGTACTAGGATGATTGCTGTCATGAACATTCCCGGGGGCTCCATACTCAGCGTGGTCCACAGGTACCAGGCATCCTGAGTCAGAGAAGACCAAAGTGAGGAGTCTACTGGGCAGACTTGGGAACTGTTGCCAACATATCTGTTCAGAGAAATCCCCTGAACACGTGCAGTCGATGGCTTTTCACACTATGCTTGAACACACACACACACACACACACACACACACACACTCTCTCTCTCACACTCTCACACATATCCATATATACAACAAGATTGGCTACCTTGGTCCCTCGTGAAG
>NW_011371580.1:0-515 GCF_000754665.1 Bison bison bison
CCTGGCATTCTCCCCTTTCCCAACTGTACCTGAGTCTCTTCCTTTTAAACCTCTTCTTTCCTAATTCCTAATTCCTTTCTTTCCACTATTCCTGGCTGTGTCTCTCTAGCTCTCCCTTTCACTGTGTCTCTGTTCTTTGTCTGCTGGCTGCCTGCATCCCTCCTTTCCTTTGTCTCCCTCCCTGACCATATATCCCTCCCTTACCCCTTCTTCTCGCCTTCCTCCCTCCCTCTCTCCTTCCTTCTGCTTTTCCTGTTGAGTTTTCTGACTTGCTTTTTTAATTTTAAAAATGTCTATTAATAATCTCTGTATATACATTTTTTTTAATTTTCTTTTATGACTGACTTCTTTTTAAATTCCCCTGCCCCACCTAGTGTGCTAATTTTCTCACTGGGTCCTCTTTTTCAATCTCCTCTCCCCATTTCAATCATTCTTTTGTTCTCTTTGTCTCCTTTATTCTTCTAACTTACTCCTAGCATCTTAACTTCTTTATTTTCTTTTGTCCCCTCCTTTCT
>NW_011371581.1:0-534 GCF_000754665.1 Bison bison bison
AAGGAGAGGGTGAGACAAATTGAGAGAGTAGCAATGAGGCATACACATTACCATATGTAAAACAGATAGGAAGTGGGAATTTGCTGTATGATGCAGGGAGCTCAACGAGGCAGTCTATGGCAACCTGGAAGGATGGTGGGGGGGTTGGGAGGGAGGTTCAAGAAGGAGGAGACAAATGTATACTTATGGCTGATTCACATGGTTGTATGGCAGAAATCAGCACAATATTGTAAAGCAATTATCCTCAATTAAAAAGAAATAAAACAAAAACAAAAACAAAAAAAAACACCCAACTTGTAGAAGGAAGGTACACTAGTTAATCTCAGCCTGTGTTGGGTCAAGGCAGTTAACCTGGATGCCATGCTTTTGGTAAAGGATGAAACAGTGGCTCAAAGATGGAGGAAATATTTGAAATCCATTAACTGAACTGAACTGAACCAAATGGTATTAATAGTAAAACTACCTGCATTTCAGGTTCTTACTGAAATTGGAATGGAATTGTGTAAAGTGTACATTTAGACAGCCTCACAATTA
>NW_011371582.1:0-930 GCF_000754665.1 Bison bison bison
ATACAGCCTTGACGTACTCCTTTTCCTCTTTGGCCCCCGTCTGTTGTTCCCTGTCCCGTTCTCCCTGTTGCTTCCTGCCCTGCCTCCCGGTTTCTCCCGCGGCCGGTCCGGTGGTCTGGTCTTCCCCTCTCTTTCCGCCTTTTCCCCCGTTTCTTGTGCTCCCCCCCGTCCCCGGCTTTGGCCTCGTCCCTCCCGCCGCCCTCGCTGTTTTTCTGGCCCTCTCTTGCTTTTTCCCTGCTCCCGCGGCTGTTGGCCCTTTGCTCTCTGGTTCCTCTGCCTTTTCTCCCCCCCGCTTGCCCCTCCGGCCGTTCCCGGTTCCCCTCTTGCTGCCGCCTGGCTTGGCGCCTTTTGCGCCTTCCTTTCCTCGCGTGTGCGCTGCGTGCCCTTGTGCCGTCGTTTGCGCCTTCTTTGGCCTTGCCTTTCTTTGGGCTTGGCCTGCCCCCTGCCCTTTTCCCGTCCTGTGGCCCCTGCTGCGTTTTCCCCCTTTGCTGGCCTCTTGCGTGCCGCCCTTTCCCCGCCTCCTCTTTCCGGCTTTGCCCTCGCTCCCCTGGCCTTCCCTCCCCTCCCCTCGCTTTGTTCGTCGTGCTGCTTTCTCCGGCCCCCTTGCCTTCCCCTTCCCGGCTGTCTGGCTCTCGGTCCGTGCTCCCCCCCTCGTGCTTCTCTGGGTCGTGCCGCTCTTTTTTGTCCCGTTCTTCTGTGTCTTCTTGCCCTCTCTTCTTCCTCTCTTCTGCTTCTGTTCGGTCCCTCCCCTTTCTGTCCTTTCTCGCGCCCCTCTTTGCCTGCCCTGTTCCCTTGGTCTCTCTCCTTTTCTTGCCGCGCTCTCTCGTCTTTCCCCTTCTGTTGTTTTCCTCTCTTTCTTTGCCTTGCTCCCTGCGGCCGGCTTTCTTCTCTCTCCTTGCTCTTCTTTGGCCCTCTGCCTTCCCCTGGGTC
>NW_011371583.1:0-518 GCF_000754665.1 Bison bison bison
CACCTTATCAATGCATTCCTTTTAAAGAAGGAACCACTTTCTTCCTTTTTGGACCCCTCTCAAACTGGGTTTAGAATGTCCTCATAATCCCATGAAAATAGAAACACCTCAGAGAAATGTGAAATATTGAGTGCTAATAGCACTGCATGTGCTGTGCTTATTCTGATTTTATTCAAATAGAAAGTGGAACTGCAAAAGAAAATCAAGTGCTAAGAAAGGTAACTCCAGGCACCATGTCTGGCTCACCCTGCGGCATTCTATCCACACATATGGTAACCAACAGGAAAATAAACGGGCCCGAATCGTTACCCCAGAGGTATATGGTATGTAAGCACGAAGAATTATTTTATTCTGCTCTGGGGCCCATTTTATACTCAACTCTTCATTTCTCCAACTCCTTATGAGCCTGTGCTGCAGAAGCTATCCCCAGGTGGAAGTGCTCATTTTCCGCACTTATCTGAGGGGCCAAGAGGTCAAGATAACATGATGTACTGAGAAGTGATTGGGTCCTTCCAAGG
>NW_011371584.1:0-505 GCF_000754665.1 Bison bison bison
GGGGAGTTTGATCACATTATATAACCCTTGCAAGTGTTTATTTTTGCTATTGGGAATAGAGCTAAAGACTACAGTGGATCTTTGATAAGCAAAGTAGCTTAAAAAATCTTGATATTTGTCTCAAGCTTGCCAATTCTCAGGCTTTATTCTGGCTTTAACTTTAGATTTTAATCAACTAGTGGAATCCCTGGCCAAAATGTTCTGGCACTAGTTGAATAACTACAGTTTTATCAAATGAAAAATGAGTCAGAGTCTATAAATTAGCTTCTGGTAAAATCACTGCAGATAGTGACTGCAGCCATGAAATTAAAAGATGCTTACTCCTTGGAAGAAACGTTATGACCAACCTAGATAGCATATTCAAAAGCAGAGACATTACTTTGCCAACAAAGGTCCGTCTAGTCAAGGCTATGGTTTTTCCAGTGGTCATGTATGGATGTGAGAGTTGGACTGTGAAGAAAGCTGAGCACTGAAGAATCGAAGCCTTTGAACTGTGGTGTTGGAG
>NW_011371585.1:0-568 GCF_000754665.1 Bison bison bison
TAACAGAGAGTGCCAAGGGTTTAGGGGAATGTATACTGAGATTTACTCCAAGAAAATTAACTTCCCCCTGGTCACAGAATCTTGCTGATTGTGTAATCATCTGTCTGGATAGGTAATATTTCAGTGTCACAGCACTCGTCTAGAAGAGTATTTCTCTCTCTGAGGATGGACCCTCCTTTCTCACCTGGAGCAGCTCCATGTCCGGCTTGTGGCACATCTCAGTCAGCTCTTTGTACATTTCTTTCAGACTTTCTCTGTACTGAGACATTCTGAACACACTCTCCTTGAGTTCTTCACAAATCTCTTTGGCTTCTCGCTCCAGGGCCTCCAGATGCAGTTGCTCCTCCTCCCGGAGCAACAGAAGCATCCTCTGATATTCAAGCTTGATCATCACCTTCCTTAAGGCCACATAGTCCTGCAGAGATAGTGGATCCAAAGCATTATATATGTTCACATTCAAAAGAAAACTCCAAATATTATTTCCTTAGTGTCATCAAGGAAGTTCCTGACAAACTGCCACATGCATTCAAAGAGTCTTGAATATTTTCAGGTCCCTATTGCCCATACT
>NW_011371586.1:0-530 GCF_000754665.1 Bison bison bison
AGGCAGACAACATTTATTGAATACCTACTGCTTACAGAGCACTGAACTAAGGGCTAATTTCTTCCCATAGGATTTCATGTGGACTCACTGTTTGACTTTACTTTTTGAACATCTGTAGTCAATAAAAAAGGATATTAGTGTAGACATTAGTGATGTCCCTAGTAATTTTTCTTTTGTTTCAAAGGGAAGTGGTTTGGGGACTTCTCTCATGGTCCAGCGGTTAGGGACATTGATTCTATCCCTGGTTGAGGAACTAAGATCCCACAAGTTGCAAGGCCAAAAGAAAAAAATGAAAAGCAAAGAGAAGTGGTTTGGGTTGTTAGGAAGTCACTGCTATCCTCTAGAAGCTGTGATGAGTTTACCTTTCAGTTCTCTGGCTTCTTCTTTTTGTTTGTTTTTTTTTTTTTTACTTTCTTATCTAGGAAATATTGCTGTCCTAATAAGTAACTGGGGCTTCCCTGGTAGCTCAGATGGTAAAGCGTCTGCCTACAAAGCGAGAGACCTGGATTCGATCCCTGGGTCGAGAAGAT
>NW_011371587.1:0-562 GCF_000754665.1 Bison bison bison
TATCATATATGGAATGAGTCGCCAGTCCAGGTTCGATGCACGATACTGGACGCTTGGGGCTGATGCACAGGGACGACCCAGAGGGATGGTATGGGGAGGGAGGAGGGAGGAGGATTCAGGATGGGGAACACATGTATACCTGTGGCAGATTCATTTCGGTATTTGGCAAAACCAATACAGTATTGTAAAGTTTAAAAATAAAATAAAATTAAAATTAAAAAAAGAAAGGATAGAAAACAAAAAATAAATAAAAAATTACTTTAATGTTAAATTAAAATTTTTCCTGTTAATTTTTTTATTCCACCAGAGATGAAAAGTGGATGTGGCATAAACTAATCTACATCTGCAAAGAAAAAAAAAAATTATATGTATGTAAGAGGGAAATCGTCTAAAATGTGCTAAAGTATAATTATTTTTTAAAAAAGATAAAATCACAACCCTTATGCATATATAAAAATGAATACATGTTAAATATCTTATTTAACTCATTAATGAGAAAACTGGTGAAGCGTTAATACCAGTTCAAAGGACAATCCAAGGAACACATCAGGAATATGACACG
>NW_011371588.1:0-530 GCF_000754665.1 Bison bison bison
ATATTCAGGAAATTAATCTTGAATATTAGTTATGAGTATCTTTCATGGTTTGTCAATTGTCTTTTACTTGGCTTTTTTGCCACACAGATTTTTTTCCTTTAGAACCTGTTTTTCTCCCTGAATCTATAAATGTAGTGAGTGACAGTAGCAGGCTCCCTGATGCTCACCATCTTTACATCTGTGCCTTTCTTAGCCATGGTGTTTTTGCCCTTTTGATAAGCTGCTGGATTCACTTTATTAGTACTTTACTTGGGATTTTGGCCTATTTTTCATAAATAGAATTGACCTCTAATTTTTGTTTCATTTTTTGTGTTATCCTTCATTTTGCTTGATGAAGAGATTTAAAGCCATAATTTTTTTTCTCTGAGAATAACTTCAGATACATCCCCAGTATATTGCTCTAGTTTTCAATCCATTTCCAGCTAGCTGGTTGTTTCAATTTCAAGTTCTTCTTCAATCCAAGAATAACTTTTAAAAGGTATTTTTAATTAGATAAGTTTTGGACTGTACTTTGTGGTTAGTTTCTAATT
>NW_011371589.1:0-531 GCF_000754665.1 Bison bison bison
GTGGAGGAGTGTTATATGGCAAAGATCCGTGTTGCTGAAGGTACCAGAGATGTTCCAGTTGGAGCAATCATCTGTATCACAGTTGAAAAGCCTGAAGATATGGAAACCTTTAAAATTACACACTTGATTCTTTGGCAGCACCTGCCCCACAAGGAGCCCCGGCATTAACCCCTGCCGCCGCTGCTCCATCACCTGCACCTTCTGCTCAGGCTCCTGGTAGCTCATCTCCTACTCACATGCAGGTGGTTCTTCCTGCCCTGTCTCCCATCGTGACCATGGGCACAGTTCAGAGATGGGGGGAAAAAAGTGGGTGAGGAGCCAAACGAAGGAGATTTATTGGCAGAGATAGAGACTGACAAGGCCTCTATAGGTTTCAAAGTGCAGGAAGAAGGCAAAAATCATGATCCCTGAAGGCACACGAGATGTCCCTGTAGGAACCCCCATCTGTATGATTGTAGAAAAAGAGGCAGGTATACCAGCGTTTGCTGACTATCGGCCAACTGAAGTAACTGATTTAACACCACCAGCACA
>NW_011371590.1:0-5459 GCF_000754665.1 Bison bison bison
TCACGTGATTCCTAGCTTGTGGCTATTAAGGTTCCTTTGAAAAAAAAAGAGAGAGAGAGACTGAACTTGGTTTTGACCAACTGGAAAGTCCTGGGCAGGTCGATGAATGCTAGTCAGCAGGGCCAAAGCCCGTCGTGACCCAGAGCTGGCACTGCGTGTCTAAGGCCGGCCCAAGGCTGCTGAGAGTAAAAAGGAGCGGGCTGGAGACTGACCTGCCCGTCCCAGCTTCCCTTACAGCGACTCACAGGGGAACCCGATGGATTCCCAGAGAACCGTCTGCCCCAAGTGCCCTCAGGGCATGCCGGCTACTCTGGCAAGATGGGGACACCAGGGTCACCGCAAGCTGAGTCCTAGGCCACTCAGCCCAGGGCCAGGGACTCCCTTCGGCCGGCAGTGTGCTTCAGTGGGCTCCGCGGGCGGCCTCGGACTGGCCGGGCACCGGGCAGCCGGCGGACGGGGGAAGAACTCGCCGGGGGTGGTGCCCGACCAACCCGTGCCCGCGTCCGATCGCTTCCCAGGGCCCGCCACTGACCGTCCTCGCTGACAGCCTCGGCCCAATCCCCTCCTCCACCCGGGTCCGGCAGTTCCTGTCCCCCGGGCCCGTGTCACAGCCCGAAGCCGCCTCGACGCCCCCGGCCCGCCCCGGGGCCCCTCTCCGCGCCCACCCGGTGCCCGATCCGGCGCCGGGCCCACTGCCCGCCCACGGCCTTGGGTCCCGAGGCCCGCGCCGCGCCCGCACCTGCTTGGACTTGGCCTGGGCGGCCGTGGGGCCCTTTTTGCGCAGCACCGTCACCGTGTCCCAGTCGCTCTCAGCCATGGCGGGGCGGGCAGGGAAGGCGGTCCGTCCGGCGGCTCCGCGGCAGCTGCTCGAGACCCGGCGACGCGACGTCCCCTCGTCGCTGGGCCGCTTCCGGCGCCCGCTGCAGGCCCGCCCCTCCTCCCATTGGCCGGAGACTCGGGGGGCGGGTACTTCCCTCGGCTCGGAGCCAATCCGCGCCCGGCTCGTCTAAGCAAGACCCCGCTGTGCGCGACGTGGGGCGGGAGACGGAGCGGCCCGGACGCGTGGCCGCTGGGGGGCGCTGCAGGGGCCGGGGCAGCTGGGGGTGGCTGAGGCGGGGACGGGGGCCGCTGGGGGCGCTGAAGGGTGCAGGGGCCGCGGGCGCGGAGGCGAGAGGAGGAGGGGTGGGGCGAAGGGGAGCCCGGCTCGGGAAGGCGGTGCAGGGTGGCCCCCGAAACCAGGTGGGGGCCGGGACGAAAGGAGGAGTACTGGCCGGGGAAGGGGAAACGCGAGTGGGGGGGTCTGTGCGAGAAGCGGGGAGAGGGCGGAGGGGGCGCAGGTGGCGGGAAGGAGGGAGACGGGAGCCAACGCCTGGCTTCTTGCGCCCGATTGGCGGGGACGCGGCCTGGCCCCTCGCGGGCAAGGTGTGCGCGCGAACTTGATGCAGGGGAAAGGTGGCCTCGTCAATTCCTCTGTCGTTGATGTTCGTTTCTGTTTCCTGACTTTTTTGGTCACCTTGCACGCCAACTGAAGTTCTATTTCTCGGGGGTTATTATCAAGCGATACAAAGATGGTGGGGGCCAGGGTGGATGCAGGTTAGGTGGGGCCTGAAGCAAATATATTTTGTGGGAGGACGCAAGGAAATATGTAAAATTATTAAGACAAAATTAGTTATACAATATGTTTTTGCGTAACGTATATTTTGAATAATGTATACATAACTTTACAGTATAATATGAATGTATACATAATGTAATGAATGCTATTTTACGACAACTAATACAGTTATTTTATGGTAATCTTGGATCATGAGAAAATAAGTCAAATTGACAAATGCCACAAGCATCACAAAATTCAGAAAAATAGCCTTGGTATGAGTTAATGAATGCATCTTTAATGCCTTTGCTTGCATTTTTGTCCGCATTCTCATTGAATGCCACATCATGACTTTGCAGAATTGTTTTCTGGAAAGAACAGTTCAGACGTTGCTTTAACCTGTTAGATCAAAGTTAATCAAAGCGCTCCTGGCTTAGCATAGATGTGCTCTGTTGGCAGCATCCTGTAGGTTTATGCTCCACAACAGAGGAATTCTAATACGCGTGTAGACACCACTGTGGCAGACCACAGGCAGAGGGAGAGCATGGGAGGAACTCACTCTCATGGGGAAAAGGGGCAGTCAGGGGGCGCTGGGGGTCCAGTGGAGGCTTCCCGTTGGCTGGACTGCTGAACTCTGACAGACTGAGCTGTGCGTGGGGTAGGGGGCCAACAGAAGTCTCCTTCCTCCCGCCTGATGCTGAGCAGAGGCACCTCCCCAGTGGGAGATAGACAGAGATCTCTTCCTGTTTAGAGTAACTGACGCACCTGGTGGGGGTGAGCGCTTCCCCCAGCCTGAAGCCTCCTGCAGGTGTGGTTTCTGTAATTAATTCCACATTTCCCCCTTTCATGAAGATCTTTTGTCAAAGTATCAGTGATCAAGAGTTGGGATCTCGGGACTTCCCTGGTCATCCAGTGCCTGAGACTCCGAGTTACCAGTATAAAGTACCCGGGTTGGGTCTCTGGTGAGGGAAGCCTCAACTAAGACCCAGCACAGCCGAAGAAATTAACTTAAAAAAAGATGAGAGGACCTCCCTGGTGCTCCAGTGGCTGAGACTCCATTCTTCTAATGCAGGGAGCTCAGGTTCAATCCCTGGTTAGGGAACTGGATCCCACGTGCCGCAGCTAAGAGTTCTCACGATGCGACTAACACCTGGTATAGTCAAATAAAGAAATGTTAAAACTAAAAAGAGGAGGATCTCTGTATAGTGGTGTTCTGTCCCTCAGTGCCAAGGACCTTCCCTGGTTGGCACGTCCCTCCCGTGTCGGTCATGGTCGAGTCACTCAGCTGTGCCTGACTTTCATGATGGACTGTCACCCGCCAGGCTCCTCTGTCCATGGGATTTTCCAGGCAAGAATACTGGAGTGGGTTGCCATTTCCTTCTCCAGGGGAATTTCCCAACCCAGGGATTGGACCTGGATCTCCTGTATTTCAGGCAGCCTCCTGCATTACAGGTGGGTTCTTTACCAACTGAGTCACCACATCACTTCCCATTTTGGAGGAAAAGTAAACAAATGAGGCAGATGGCATCTGAGTGAGGAAGAGCACAGTAGGGAGAGCTCTCAGCACTCCTTTTACAAGTCCATGCTTAGCCAAGGCTATAAGCACTAGGAATTATCTCAAAGTGCTAAGCTAGCATCATCGTATCAAAAGTGAAAGTCACTCAGTTGTGTCCGACTCTTTGCGACCCCATGGACTGTCCGTGGAATTCTCCAGGCCAGAATACTGGAGTGGGTAGCCTTTCCCTTCTCCAGCAGATCTTCCCAACCCAGGAATCAAACCGTGGTCTCCTGCATTGCAGGTGAATTCTTTACCAACTGAGCTATCAGGGAAGCCATCGTCTTATTAGAAGTGTCATTTTTTATAAAGTTTCAACAAACAATAGATGCAGAACTCGAGTATATTGAGCAGAATTTAAAACCACATAATAGGGACACCCTTGGTGGCACAGTGGATAAGAATCTGCCTGCCAGTGCAGGGGACACGGGTTCAATTCCTGGTCTGGGAAGATTCCACGTGCCACAGAGCAACTAAAGCCCGTGCACCGCAACTGCTCAGCCCGGGTGCTGCAGCTCCTGAAGCCCTCGGGCCTGTGCTCAGCAGCGAGAGGAGCCACTGCAGTGAGAAGCCTGGGCGCCACAACCGAGAGCAGCCCTGCTCACGGCAACTAGAGAAACCCCTCGCTCAGCAGCAGAGACCCAGCACCACCACACAGAGATGAAGTATTTTTTAAAGAAGCATACAATAAACCCAATTTGCAAGACGGTTCCACATCAGGAGCCCAGAACTGCAGGAATCCAGCCAAATAAACGAAAAAGACAGCTGGTTATCAGGTGACGGTGCTATAGCCAACGTGCCTGCTCTTTAATTTTCTGTCATTGGGTCTCTACTTCCCCAGAGGCCTTTAACCATCGAAGGAAGAGGCGTTTGCTATTGCAGACACCTGCTCGCTCAGCAAGCAGGTGATCACAGGTTCGCTGGCGCTCACTCCCGTCCATGGGAGGAAGGGTCTTCCTACAGAGGCAAAGCCAGAAACTCTTAACGCCTCCTGCAAAGTTCTCACTTAAGGCCGTTACAGAGGTTTAATGGGACCGATCCATGTGAGGCTTCTCTTCCATTACGCAGGGAGAACAGGACAGTGAATGTAGCAGGGCACACTGTCCTGTCTTCTCCAACTATCATGACAGGAGGCTGCCCGAGCATAGCAGCCATTCCCCAGACTTCCACATGTGAAGGTGCACGCAGGGGACATGTGTACATAAAGCTCCCACACGAGTGATGGAATCTGTGAATTCCTTCACTAGCTCAGAGGCACTGACGTTACTCAGCCAAGTTTCAAACAGGTTGTCACTGTCCACTTTAGTAATTATGTTATCAGCAAAAGAGAGACTATGTGGAAAAGCCAAGGAGTTGCAATTCAGGGTGTTAGAAGTGTGACCCACCATAGGCAAATCCAGAGAACAACATGGAGGAGAACTTGCTTTTATAGGGGAAGGGGGGAGCTGGCAGGGGCTGTGATGACCAGAAAGGTGACTGGAGGAAGTAGGATTCTAGTGGAGGCTTCCCATTGGCTGGGCCCCTGTTTTCATTGGCTGGGCTGTGGGGGTGGTTGAGGGTGCCCAGGGCAGCTTCCTTCCTCCTGCCTGATAGTAAGTAGAGGCACCTTCCTCTCTGGGGTAATTGGCGTCCATGGCAGGCACAAGGGCTTCTCCTACAGCCCAGTCCCACCTCCAGCTTTGGCTGGCAGCGGCTAAGTCATGTCCGACTCTTGTGACCCCATGGACTGTAGCCTGGCAGGCTCTTCTCTCCAGGCAAAAATACTGGAGAAGTGAAAGAAAATTACTGTAAGTTTGTTAAGGTTCATAAAGGGCATTCTTTGGTCACCTCTGAGTGAGAGTGGATGGACAAATGTGGCTGGATTGTCTGTTGAATATAACAAGATGGAAAAGGTTGATTGTGACGAAAGCGTTGTCAAATTTGCAGATACTAAGACTTGAAAACAGAAACTGATCCATGATGTTCTTTATTACTGTGAACAATGGACGTGTTGGAATGTGCATTCCCCTCTTTTTTGAGAAAACACATTCATATAAAGAAAGTTTTGACCCATCACTTTCCCCTTTCCTGTACTGTTTATTGAGTGTACTTACTTTTCACTTTTTACATGACTGTGTGCATGAAGTTCAGCAAGACGGCATTCCCACCACTAGCTCTTCTTTTCAGGCCACTGTCATTACTGAACTCTCGGTCCTCCGGAGACCGGGAGCTGAAAGATCCATTGGGCATCCCCAGTGGGGACTGCAAAGGCCAGGTGTGTGGGAGGAGAGGGTGGGCTGTGGTCTCTGGGGGCCGAGTGGCTGGACCAGG
>NW_011371590.1:5612-9952 GCF_000754665.1 Bison bison bison
CCCACCTAGACTGAGCCAGGTACAGGGCTCTGCAGGTGGTCAGGGGAGGAGAGGGCCCAGCAGGAGAGGGTGGCGCTGCCAGGGATGGGCCTGGGTTCAGTGGAAGCTAGGAGGGGTGGTGGACAGCTGGCAGAACCAGGGTCACAGGTCCCAGCTGGGCTGTAGACTGCTGGGTCCTGGACAGGAGGGAGCCCCATGGAGGAGGGTGGCCATGGTGGGGCGGGAAATGTCTGCTGCGGAGGGGTCCTGGGAGATCCCCACGGGCCAGCCGCAGCCTCTCCGACACGGAGCTGGTGGGTCTTAGCGTGAGCAGAGCCATCTTAGGGTTTCCGGGTTCGAAGTGAGGCAGTGGAGCGAGTTCCGCCCAGGTAGCAAGCAAGTGCGGGTCCTAGGCGGGAGGTCCCGCCGGCGTCAAGGGGCAAGGGCCGCAGTTCCGGATGAGGCCGGCAGGAGGCGCGCGCGGACCGACCGCTGCTCCCCAATGAGCCCGAAGGGGCCGCTGCCCTCCAAAGATCCACATCTGGGGGAGGACAGGAGCACAGGAGGCTAGTCCCACCAGGGGTGGGGGAGAGGCCCACTTAACACAGGGCAACCAGGAGAGAGACCTTCTCTATCTTGAGACACTAGCGGGCCTGGGCTGTGTCCAGCGCCTGGCGGGGGGAAGGCAGCTCTTCCCCGCCACCTGTGAGCTGGCGCAAAGACCCTGGGGCCAGGTTGGCCTGGTGTCGGGAGGCTGTGGGTGGTCAGGGCAGCCCTGGCACCTGTGATTCTGCACGGGAGCTTGTCTCCCAGGTCTGCAGGTCTGCATGTGGGGTGGGGTCCATTTTCTAAGAATCTGGGCAGAGCTTGTCTCTAAGTGGGGGAATTGGGGGTGATCTTTGCCTTCTTGGCAATTTTATGTGTTTTCCGGAGCTTCCAAAATGCTCTTCTGTTGTTTAAAACCAAATGTTTTTGAATAGGTGGTACCATGAAGTGGTTTAAAAACAGTAGGTGTTCAGAGAAATTGGCCCCTCCCCACCTCCCACCATGTCAATTACTTCCTCCTGCATCCTTCCCAAGTCTACAGAGAATACAAAATACAAACGGCCATGGAGACCCTTCTCTCCCACCTCGGCTTACGGAGGACGCTGCACACATTGTCACCTCCTTGCACCTCTTCTGCACCTGGGCGTCAGTGGGCGTGACTGGCTGCTGTGAAGTCAGCTGCCGGACCTCACCACCCCCTTCTTTCTCCTTTTTTGGAGGAGGGACAGCGTGGGCAGTGCGCTTCCAGGCGGGGGAGCGGGGGAGCCCCTTGTGGCTAGCGCTGGGGCAGGGGAATTCTGGGCAGGACTGGAGGCTGGCCTTTCTGGAACCCCCTCCATCAGGTGACTACACAGTGAGAGTGAAACTGGCTCCTTTCAGAAGCTGCAGCCCCAGGGTGACCTTCAGGGCTCAGCTCTCAGGACAGGGAGTGGGTTGTGTCAGGAGGCTGGCTCTACCAGCTCCGGGCTCTGCTCTGGGGACAGCTTCAGGCACAGGGGGGCAGCCCACATCCAGGGTCCCAAGTGGGGGCCTATGTTGACCCGCCTGCCTCAGGGCTGAGTGCTGTTCTCCCAGAAGCCTGGGCGTACAGGACAGGAGGTGAGGTGTCCAAGGAGACCGGCCGTGCCAGTGAGGAGCAGAGGTGCCCTGGGCATTAGGGAGTGTCCTGGGGCGCTGATGAGGGCCTGGGAGAGGAGACCCCAGGCGGCTGAGCAGGCGCCAGGGGCCAGGGAGGGGGCCTCGGGCAGAGTAGGAGGTGGCGGTCGCACCGTCCCCAGGGGTCTGCAGGCCCAGTGAACGGCAGATGGGGCCTGTCCTGCCTGCTTGGGAGAGCTGAGAAAAGCCAGGAGCCACAGCAGCTTCGACCCGGGTCTGTAGCCGGGCCCACATCTCTCTGGGGGCACCGAGGTGAGGGACAGAGGCCCCAGGCCACAGCCCTCAAGGGAGCAGGCAGATGATGCAGGCCCCGGCAGGGTCCACTGGGGCTGTCCCAGTCACCTCCCGGAAGGCTGCCTCAGAGACTGAGTTTTGCTTTCTTTTTGGCAGGAAGGAACCTGCATGGGAATCCCCTGCGTTGCTGGACGACCAGAGTGAGTCATCTCTTCCCAGCCTGCCAGGACCTAGATGTCACCTTCTGAGCTGGTGGCGGGTGTGGGCTGGCCGCTTCTCCGTCAGCAGCCCCTCCCTGCCAAGGCTCCGTCTCCCCGGTCTCTCCAGGACCTGCTGCCAGAACCACACACACGCACACGCACACACACACACACACACACACGCACACTCTATGTATTGATCAGTGTATGCAAGGAGACCCTCTGAACTGGCAGTCTGAAAGATATGAAAGCATTCTCATGCTGGAAGCCTCTCTAGGACCTTCAAGATTAGCTCAGCTCTGTCAGTGCCAAGGGCTGCAGGCAGCCACCTTCTGGGGAAGCAGGACTTTCGCCCAGGAAACCTCCTCGGGAGGCAGGGTGGGCTGATGGGGCCCTGAGCCCAGCACCTTCGCTGTCCCAATGCTGGATGGGGGAGTGAGGTCTGAGCCTCCCTGGGGACGCACTGCAGAGGCAGGTGAGCGACTCCCAGATTTTACCCTGAAGAAAGAGGGGTGCTGCTATGGGGAACCTCATGGGACAGCCTCGGCCCCCCAGACCCCAGGAGAAGAGACCTCCTTACCCCTGAGAGCTCCATGAGTCATGAGCCTTGAGAGAAAGGCTCACGGAACCCACAGGAGGGGACGGTGGGGCAGGGACGCTCAAGGCAAGTGTTAGCCACTCAGTCCCGTCCGACTCTCTGCAACCCCATGGACTGTAGACTGCCAGGCTCCTCTGTCCATGGGATTCTCCAGGCGAGAAAACTGGCATGGGTTGCTATGCCTTCTTCCAGGGCACCTTCTCAACCCGGGGATTGAACCCAGGTCCCCCACATTGCAGGCAGATTCTTCACTGTCTGAGCCACCAGGGAAGTGGCAAACTCAGCCTTGAGGTTCACAAAACTCGTGCTGGACGCAGGGTGGCCTCGCTGCTGCATGCAGGGCTGTGGTGTATGGACTGGGGAATTCCGACGCCAAGTCATGATTTATGCAGTGTGACAAGAGTACTTCTGGATGCCGAGTGGATAATTTACATTACGTGGCTTCACAGCCTGCCTGGTTTCGTTCACTCTGTCCTTAAGCACTTTGCTTGGCTTCTGATGCTCCCCTGAAACAGGGGTGCCCAGTGTTCTGTGCGACCTGCCAAAGGAATCTTGCCCGTCCCTTCCTGCAAGATGGGGAGAGCCATCCCCTTTCCCCCGAGCTGGTGTCAGAAGAGACTGTTCTCAGGTATTTAGAAAGCCGTGTCCCACGGGAGAGAATCCGAATCCTCCCCACCCTCCTTCAGCAGATAAGAAACGCTTGTCCTGGGGTCCCACACGCAGAGGCAGTGCCCTGCCCTTCCCGGCGCGGTCCTTTTGTTCTGGTCAAGACTGCAGCCTCATTTCTAAATGTTTCCACTTGTGTGTTTGCATGCCAAAGGCATGTATATTTGGTTTTGTTTGGTGGTAAAATTCACATAATGGAAAATTCACCATTTAAACCACTTTCAAGCTTACATTTCAGTGTCATCTGTACTTTTGCAAGGTCGGGCAACCATCGCCGCTACTTGATATAGAACATTTCACTACTTGCAAAGGAGACCTCCCTTTAGGTCTTCCTACCCTTTAGACAGGAAGGAGGAGGAGGGCATGGCAACCCACTCCAATATTCTTGCCTGGAGAATCCCCATGGACAGAGGAGCCTTGTGGGCTTCACTCCATGGGGTCGCAGAGTCGGACACGACTGAGCGACTAAGTACAAGCACCCTTTAGATAGGCGGGGTCCGTTTGTACTTTTTCTCATGAATGTAACCCACTCTCGGGCTCAGCTCTGCGCCGGGACCCTGGGCCTGGAGTTGACCCTCCGAGAATGAACAGCTACCACCGGCATAAGGAGCCGCGGAGTCCTTCCAGGACAGAGCCCTCGGGAGACTTAAGTACCCAAGGCGCGGCAGCCCCGCCCAATCGGTGCCCGCTGAAGCTCCCTGCGCGCTTCTGGTAGGCTCCAGTGTCAGTCCGTCAGGAGGCGGGAGGGGTGGGGACAGGGCCGGCCAATCGGGCCCCCCGTGGCTCTCTGCAGGCCCTTGGTAGGCTTTTGTGTCAGTCCGTCAGGTGGGCGGGGGCCCTAATGAGGGGGCGGGGAGAAATCTAGCCAATAGGTGCTCGCTATGGCTTCCTGGGCGCCTCTGGTAGGCCCCCACAGCAGTCCGTCAGGCGGGCTAGGGGGCGGGTCGGCGGCACCCGCAGCG
>NW_011371590.1:10517-14595 GCF_000754665.1 Bison bison bison
CTGTCGGGGCGGGCGGAGCCCGGGGACGCTGCTCTGCCGCGTGTGTGGGGCCTCGGGTTCGGTGGACGCCGAGCGGGCTCCCGGTGGACCCGGCGGCGGGCACAGCGGGAGCCGGGGACAGCTGCGCCCGCGCCGGCCGCCGTTCGGCGGATCAGAGTCTGGCAGGGCAGGGGGCGTGCCGGGCCTCGCGCCTGGCCCTGCGTGACTCAGGGGCCACATGTCCCCGGCGGTGGGGCCGGCGACAGCCTTTGCTGCTCAGTCTATGGCTTTAGGTGGAGGTCCCAGCCTGCCCAGAAGTGTGGCTTGAGTTGTTTCTGTATTTTTTAACAGCTTTATTGCGGTGTAGTTTGCATATCGTAAAACTCCTCATTGCTTGAATTTCAAACTCCTAAGAAGTGCTTTTGTAAAGCCTTTTCTTGGGGGCAGGAGCCTCTTCACACATTTGGGCGTCTGACTCTCTGATTCCAGCCCCCAGCCTGGCCCAGCTCCCACCTCAGCCTGCCCTCCGGGGACCGAAGCCCCGCCCCCCTGAGGCTGCAGCCCGCGAAGGCCGCGCTGGGAGCCGAGCCCCCGTGCGCTCCGGTCCTGTTGCGGGGGACAGCTGCGTGGGCACCTCCTGAGACACCCAGGCTGCACCACGGGCCCTTCGGGCATACCCCTGCCTGCGTCCCAGACCTCTGCTGTCCCAGGCTGCGTGGTGCCCTGTGACCCCGGTCTGTCGGCTGTACTGGTGGTGGTGGTGCCACTCAGCGTGCCCAGCGCCCTGCGTGGCGCACGGCAGGATGAGGTGAAGGTCACATGTGTGTATCACTGACTCGGTCACTCTGGGGAACTGAAGGAAGGGGCTGTTTCAACAGTGCTTGCGAGCTGGGGCTGGAGCGGAGAAGTTATAGCCATCACTAGGTGCTGAGGACAGTATTTTGTGGGGGAAGAATAGACCTTTTGACTTGAGTCAGGTGTGGGCCCCTCTCAGCAGTGGGAAAGGCCAGCCTACCTCCCAGCATGGTCAGCGCACCAGTGTGGACTCGGCACAGCCTGGCAGGTGGGTTTCCATGGCAGGATGGCACACACACAGGCAAGGGGAGGAAGGTCAAGAGAAGAAAACTCAGAAAAAAGTGACCTGCAGGCCCCACAGGTCACGTGGAGCGGGGTGCACACATCCCGTCCGTCCCCGAGTCCAGGCTTGGGCTCAATGCCCCGTCACGAAGGGTGCTAGGACTGCCCTTCCGGGAGATGGGTCCAGGGGGCAGGTGTGTCACTGTTCCGTGGAGGGGCTGTGTCTCGGGAGAGGGACCGAGGCAGGCTCCACAGAAGCCTGGCTCCGAGCAGCAGGGCAGGCCCGCAGGTGGTGGAGAGGGGTTTGGGGCAGGTGTTCTTGTGGACTGGCTGTGGTTTAGGAGGTGAATGCACAGCAGTGGTGGGGGTAGGATGTGAATAGCAGGGGTGATGTGGTGCGGGTTCCAGGATTGGGGTGCCCTGCTTTGGAACGGGGTAGGGCATGGCTGGGCTAGTGTGTGGGGGGGGCAGCACAGAGGAAGGGCCGGACCCAGGCGTGGGAGTTGGTGACCAGCGGGAGCCTGGGAAGCAGGGAGGGCAGTCATAACCCCCTGCACATGCCCGGGCCACTCCTCCCTGCCTCTAGGCCCGTGATGCCCTTGTGCCAAGGGAGCAGGTGAGGGCTCTCTGGGACTCCGAGAGCCTGCTTGGGCAGCCTGGGGGTCTGAGGGAGGAGCCGGGTCCCCGTCACGTGTTTAAGGGCCTGGGGCGGCCCTGCGGTACGTCACATCGCGGTGGACGGTGGCCTGGCCCAGCGGTAGCATTGTGGTCAGGTTCTGGATGCTGGTTTTTTTTGGGGGGGCAGGGATTGTTGGGTCTTCATTTCTGCAAGTGGGCTTTCTCAGTCTGAACATTGCTGGACTCATGGGGGCAGGATGTGCCAGCTTGGTCAGTGGACGCCAAGCGGGCTCCCGGTGGACCTGGCGGTGGGCTTAGCGGGAGCCGGGGACAGCTGCGCCCGTGACGGCTGCTGCTTGACCAGAGTCTGGCAGGGCAGGGGGCTTGACAGCACGAGTAGCTGCGAGCGGGTGCTGCGAGAAGGGCGGGCGCAGCATGTCCTCCTGCGCTCTCGTGTCAGCAGTTGCTGGGTGCTGAGTTGGTACCCAATCACGTGGCATCGCGTCGAGCTTGAAGGAGGTGGACGCCGTGTGAACGGTGCTGCTCACTGGGGCTCTGGTCCTGGGGCCGCGCTGCGCACCACACGCAAATGCCAGGCCTTGACTGTGGCCGCGGGAGGTCTGCTGTGCAGGCAGCTCAGCCCTGGGGGGTGGGAGCCCAAGCACTGCAAGCAGCAGGGGCGGCTGTCGGTGGGAGCGTGGGTTTGGGGGAGTTCAGTCCCTGCATTGGGGCATCCCAGAGGGAGGCTTTTGAGTTGAACCCGTGTGTCTGCTGGCGACAGGTGGCCCCCCAGCAGCCGCCTGTTCGACTCTTGATGTGACGCTGGTTTGGGCAGCAGCTCAGCCTTCTGAGATAACTCACTGACACCCATGCAGCGGGCGAGGACGGTGGGGCCCAGCTGCCCAGTGGCCTCGGGCTCAGCCGGGGTCTGGGCGATCTCCCGCAGGGATGGCCCTTTCCACGGGTCCTCCCGCTCTGCACGCAGGTGGGACCTGGGCTTGCGAAGGAGGCCTGCAGTGAAGGAGATGGCAAGGAGCAGTAGGTGCCAGGCGCCTCCACCCTCCTGGGGGCTGCAGCCCACCTGGGGACTTCTTTTGTGTTAAAGCCCACTTCTAAGGTTGCCCTCCATTGTTAGCGCTATGAAGCAGGGTTGTTCTGGATGAAGGTGAGTGAGTGTGCCGTAATTAGGGCTTTCACCATCTTTTTTGGATTCTCTGGGAATACAAGCTCCGTCTCTTTATTTTTAAAATGAAATATTTGTACAGAATCCGTGTCTCCTGCATTGACAGGCCGGTTCTTCACCACTGAGCCACCAGGGAAGCCCTCCGTTTCTCGATGGACACCAACCGGTGTCCTGGCCGCCTGGAGTCAGCACAGGCCCCTCACATTCAGGGCTTGGCCCCACACGGCTGCCCCCACCCCACCTCCGATGGCAGTGGGTGGGTGAGGCCTCCTGTACTTCAGACCCACTGACTGTAAATTGAGGGTTTTCATGACCCCTCCTTGGGGTCAATGATTTGCTAACAGAGCTCGGAAAACTCAGAGAATCTCAAGTGTCGGCCTGCTGGGAGAGACACCAAGGGCCAGGTACAGGGGTGGGGAGGGCAGCCAGACCCCCTCCGTGCATTTCCCGTGTCCAACTAGAAGCTCTCCAAACTCCCTGGTTTAGAGTTTTCTAGAGGGCTCCACTGTGAAGGTGCGCTTGATAAATCATCAGTAAGTCACCTCTAGTTCCCCTCACCCCCAGGAGATGGGGGTGGTGGTAGAGGGGCCATCCGGCCCCATCGCTCAGGAAGCCCTGGGGGGTCTGGGTGCTGCCGGCAGGGAGAAGCCCCCGCACCTGCTGCCTCAGAATCTCCCCAGGGCAGCCGCCCCCCAGCTCCTTCGTCTCCTGTTAGCTTTGCCTGTCCTCCAACTCCCTGTAACTGGAATTATTCTATAAGTAATTTTTTGTGTCTAGTAGAAATGCCATTTAGCAGAATGTCATTTTGTTGTGTAAAGTCAGTGTGTTCCCATCTGGAGCGTGTTTTGGGGTGTGAGTTAAGTGTGAGGCCAGGGCTGGGCACGCGGAGCACTCCTTGCTTTTTACCACCTTGCCCGAGAGAAGTGAGGACTTGGAAAATAAACTGGAGGCTCGGAAGGCCCAGGAAGGGTTTGGTTCCTGGTTGGAGGTTCCTGACACTTGACCCCTCACATCTGTCACCCTGAGTACAAAGGTGGCCGGCCACCCGCCTGCAGTGCGGGAGGGTGCAGTGCAGCCCGGAGGGGCCGAAGGGGCCGCAGGTGTCTGGGCGGGCGGCTGCAGCAGCGTGCGGTTCGGGTGGGGTTTGGGCACGAGTTTAGAGCCTCTGTGGTGTCCCTGTTATGATCCTTTTTTTTTGTTAGTTCTACCAGTTTATGGCTA
>NW_011371590.1:14839-16840 GCF_000754665.1 Bison bison bison
CCAGGGCGCCCTCGCTCTGGGCCAGGGAGCTGTGACTGCTGAGGGGGACGTCGAGGCCTGCAATGTATTGGGGCTTTTCCCTCTTTATTGCTCAAAAAAGAGACCGTTGTGTGGTTCTTCAGCGTCCAACAGGAGTAACAGTCTGTGGATTAATGGGATGGGCTCAGCGTGCCACAGGAGGTGTGGCCAGCCAGCCGCGTTTGGGTGGAAAGCGGCCGAGGGAGACCGGCTGTCTTGGGGCTGGGGTCAGCGCGGCGGCACCTGGCTGCCCGGGGGCCCCCTGCAGGCGACTGCGAACGCTGTCCAGTGTTTCCCGAGCACTCCACGATCGCCACCTCGAGGAGATGCCAGCCCCAAGAGTTGAGGGCTGCGGTCTCCGTCGGACGTGGGCTGGGCCGGCTGGCCTGGGAGAGGGGCCACCCCGCAGTGGGGGGTGCCCGCTGCCTCAGCCTCGACCCCCGCGTGTGCGAGACCAGCGTCCCGCCTCTCAGGCTGGACCCCCACAGCCCAGCGGCCTCGGCCCCTGGTGGCCGCGCGTCCCCGGACCCACCCTGATGCGCTGTGCTCTCCCTTAGGGCGTGGGCTTGGTGGGCTGCGGCGCTCATGGCTGCAGCCAGCGTGACCCCTCCCGGCTCCCTGGACCTACTGCAGCCCGGCTTCTCCAAGACTCTCCTGGGGACCAAGCTAGAGGACAAGTACCTGTGCTCGGCCTGCAAGAACGTGCTGCGCAGACCCTTCCAGGCTCAGTGTGGCCATCGCTACTGCTCCTTCTGCCTGAGCAGCATCCTGAGGTGGGCCCGTGGTGGGGGCGAGGCGGTCGTCTCCTCGGGCCAGTCTTCCCGCTCCTCCGTGTCTTTAGTGGGAACCGCACAGTCTGACAGAGTCGCAGGCTCACAGCCCTTTTGCGCCGGGCGCCCGCGTCCCCGAGGGGCTGGGAGGCGAGGGCGGTGGCTGGTCCTCAGGACAGTGGTCCCCGGTCCCCGTGTCCGTCTGTGGGGTGCGCTGGCACACACTGCCCTGTGCCTGCTGGCCGCCCTACTTGGTGGCCGTGAAAGCGCCAGGGCCATGGGGTGGGTCTGGTGGCTGGCAGGGGCTGCTCGCCATCGGCAGCAGGCTCACAGGGCCGCTCCCTCCTCCAGCTCCGGGCCCCAGAGCTGCGCCGCCTGCGTGCACGAGGGCATTTACGAGGAGGGCGTCTCAATCCTGGAGAGCAGCTCGGTGAGTGAGCTGTAGGCGCTGCGCTGGCCGCGTCACGAAAGGGAGCCTGGGGGCAGCAGCTGCATAGGAGAGGCGGCCCTTCCCGAGCCTCGGCTCCGGGCCTGGGGGGGTGGTGGGGGGCTCACCCGAGGGCCGCTGTCTCCCCAGGCGTTCCCGGACAATGCTGCCCGCAGGGAGGTGGAGAGCCTGCCGGCCGTCTGCCCCAGCGAGGGCTGCTCCTGGAAGGGGACCCTGAAGGACTACGAGGTAGGGGCCTCCACGGAGGAGAGCAGCCGCCACTTGGGTGGCCGCACGGAGCTGCGCACCCGGGGCTGGGGAGCTCACCATGTGTGCATGCTCCTGGGGTGGCCGGGGGGCAGGGAGCAGCAGCATGAGCGGGGCCCGGGTGCGGCCGGAGCACCACGCAGGTGAGAAGTCAGCTTTCTCGCTGCTGGGGTGGTGGTGTCTCCTCGCTGAGCATGTTCACGCTGGAGGATGCAGGAGTGGCCCACTTGTCAGTCCTGGGGTCACAGGAAGGCGTCTTGACAAGGTGCCAGCGACAAGGGCAGTGGCCGGGTGCGTCTCTTGTGGGCCCATCTGGCAGGTTGGGGAACCTCTGTGCCAGCCACACCCTGGCAGCTGGGCCTACCACGCCGCTGCCTCCTTGGGAGCCGGGCCAGTGCTCTTCCTGGAGGCTCTCCTCTGCGGGGCGCCCGCACAAGCGGTGCCCGCAGCACTTCCCAGTGGTCGGGTGCTCCCCGCGGAGGACACGGTGCCCACACTGTGGCGGGTCACACCCCGGGC
>NW_011371590.1:17319-17619 GCF_000754665.1 Bison bison bison
TGGGACCCTGGGTGCCCGCAGACCCCCTCTTCCTGTCCCAGCCTGGGCCCTGCCCAGCGGTGCTGCCTGTTTTCTTGCCCAACTCGACATCGTGGGCTTCGGGCTCTCGGGGTCTGCATTTTGCCAGAACAGCTTGTCCACGTCTGTGGAGGAGCCTGTGGGCAGATGGACAGCACGCATGCTCTGCTCTGATTAGGCACCGGGCCTGGACACACAGGCCTTTCTGCGCCCCTTCCGGGAGCGGGACTCCATGGGCCACCATGGGGCAGGGGCACGGACGGGTCCCGTCTGTGGACGGGC
>NW_011371590.1:17719-19021 GCF_000754665.1 Bison bison bison
AGGGGCCGGGGGGGGGTGGGATGCTGTGATGCTTTTTGAGGGGACCAAAGGTCCCTGGGGACAGGTGGAGTAACCCCAGCTCCCGAGTCCTCGGGGGCTTCTGCGTCCGGCTGGCAGTGCGAGGGCAGCTTCGAGGACCTCTGGCTGAGAGCCTGGGACCACAGCCAGCCGTGGGCCCGCCAGCCCTGCAGGCACGCGGGCTGGAAAGTCCCTGGCTGGGCCTGGGAGCTCAGGAAAGTCCCCAAGGGGGTGGTCATGTGGGAGGCGGGCCCGCCTGGTCTCTTGAGTGCAGCCCTCGGTGCAGTTAGCTTAACCTGTCACTGGCTCGAGAGGCCACAGCCGGCGAGGCCCGCCTCGGTGTGCAGGCAGCCACCTTGCTGCGTGGCGGCCCCGCCCTCTGCCCCGCGCCAAGACATCTGCCCTCTGGGTTGCTCAGAACTGGGGCCGTGCTGGGAAATGCTGGGGCTGCAGCTGAGCTCCGGAGAGTGTGGAAAGATGGGGAAAATCCTGTGTAGCCTTTGAATAAGCTTTTC
Organism: Bison bison bison; assembly: GCF_000754665.1. Taxonomy (NCBI): domain Eukaryota; kingdom Metazoa; phylum Chordata; class Mammalia; order Artiodactyla; family Bovidae; genus Bison; species Bison bison. Next base: position 18,253 of record NW_011371590.1, read on the forward strand.
CCTTGCAGTGATGTCTAGCGTTTTCTAAGAACCCAGTGAGATAATGTTCCAGTTCAGTCAGAAGGTGGTAGAGCGCCTGCCAATGCAGGTGGGGGCGGCTGGGGGCTGCTCTCTGGAAGGGAGAGGCAGGGAACGGCAGAGGGAACAGCAGGGAGAGAGGACCTCGGGCTTCAGAGGAGGGTCCGGGCGGACCTGGGGGGGCCAGGCTATGGGGCCGTCGCAGCTGAAAGGGGCGCACAGCGAGGGTGCTGGGCCCTGCCGGGGCGTCCAGAGTTGAAACACCTGAGCATTTGGTTTGAACTCTGGCTGACGGCGTGTTTGTTGATTTCTCTGTGCTGTCCGAGAGGAGTGGGAGCTGACGGAGCCAGCCCGGCCCCTGAACGGGACCCTGAGCCTGGGGGCGGCCGCCGTGGAGTGGGGCCAGGCTCGACCAGGCGGGCCTTCCTCTCCAGGCTTGGTCAAGCTGCCCCGTGCCCAGCCTCCAGCATTTCCTTTGCTTTGATCAAACCCAGGTGCCCCTTGTTTATGCTTCAGGAGCCGTGGTGTCTCAGGCTCCCCTCGGCCTCCGTGTGGTGGTTTGCCCTGCGCTCAGTGCGGTCAGACCAGAACCCTCTGGGGAGTTGCGGGTGCCCTGGGGGTTCAGGGACGTGCCCCCTGGGCACAACTGCAGGGCAGTGTTTGAGGCGCTGTCCACGGAGCGGCAGCCCTGGGGCAGGGTCCCTCCGCTCTGCTCCCTGCATCCGGTATTGTCCTGCCCACCCGCTGCGCA
>NW_011371590.1:19121-20795 GCF_000754665.1 Bison bison bison
CTGCTTTCCCCGCAGCCAAGCCTGCCGCGCGAGGTGGAGGCCATGTGCCCGCCGTCCTGGACTGTGGGCCGCGTAGAGACGGCCCGAGACAGGCTCCTCCTCCTTCAGGGTCACTGTGGCTGACCTCTGGGGCATCCAGCCCTGCAGATCGGCCCTGCAGCCCTGAGCGGCCCCCGCTTGGTGGGGGCCCAGCCTGCATCTCCACAGAGGCTCTGGCCCCGTGGGGTGGTGTGCTTGGCGCCTAGCTGTGCTCCTACGAGTGGTCATGTTCACATGATATGGATTTGACTGCAGTTTTTATAAAAGCACCGCACACAAAGCGTCACGTCCTGTGTTCTGCTTACTGCCTCTTCCTGCGCCCTTTCCGGCCAGGCTTCCTGACGGCTCTCCTGGTCTCCGCCTGTCCCCTGCGCCCACCACCCCGCCCATTTCCCAGCCCACCCTTTCTCTCCGCTCCAGCTGCCTCCGCCTCCTCTCTCACCCCGTGGCCACCCCAGTGCCCGGCAGGCCTGGCTCTCACGGCCGCGGCACAGCCACCCACGTCGTCGCCTCTCCTGGGACAGCCTGGGCCTGGCTGATCGTTCGGAGCCCCAGGCTGGGACCCCGCGTCCCCGGCCACATCACCCATGGCCTCGGCTCCAGGAGGGTGAGGGGAGGGCCTCCGTCTGGCTGTCGCCTGGGCCGGGGTGGCTCTCCTCTGTCTTTCGTCCTCTGAGAGCCTGTCCCTCTGCCTCCGTGCCCCCCTCACCGTCCCCTCGGTGTCCAGAAGGTGGGGCTCCGCTGGCTGGACCCGGGTCCTGATCTCTGCCCTGGAGCAGGGGCGCCGGAGTGAGCGTGGGGGTCCCGTGGCCTGGACGCGGCCAGAATCCCGCCACTGCCCCGCCGACACCAGCTCCCTCTGTTGCCAGAGCTGCCACGAAGGACAGTGCCCGTTCATGCTGACCGAGTGCCCGGCGTGCAAAGGCCTCGTGCGCCTGGGCGAGAAGGAGCACCACCTGGAGCACCAGTGCCCGGAGCGGAGCCTCAGCTGCCGGCACTGCAGGGCGCCCTGCTCCCCTGCCGACATGAAGGTGAGCGCGCCGGGGCGGCATGCGGGCCTGCGTCTCCCTCCCTTGGCCTCCTGACGTCCAGACGGGCCGGCCCCGAGCCTGTGGATGCCCCCCGCATGCCGGGCCAGGGCCCTGACGGCCGCCGTGCCCCTTGCAGGCGCACCACCAGATCTGCCCCAAGTTCCCCTTGACGTGCGACGGCTGCGGCAAGAAGAAGATCGCCCGTGAGAAGGTGGGTGCTCTGGGCCAGAGTGGGCTCCATGTCTCTCCCGCCCCCCACCCCCCAAAGCACTGCCCGGTGTCTGCGCCCTTGGCCCGCGTGGGCGGGGACCTGGCGCTTGGGTGTTCCACGCTGTGTCGGGGCTCCCAGTTTGCTGGGGGTCTCTGTCTCTGAGGGCGGGGCGGGGCGGGGTGGGCAGCAGCTCTCGTCTGCTCCCGCAGCACGTGGTCTCACGGGCCCCTCTCACGTCCCTGCTGGCTGTGTGGGGATCTGACCTGTGTGGCCGGCTGTCTCTCCAGCCCTCCAGCTCTTGGGGGAGGATGAGAGCCCTGTGGCCTGTTTTTGGGGAGGCAGCTGTGGTGCGTCTGACAGAGTCCGTCTGTCTTCTTTTCCTTTGAGTGTCTG
>NW_011371590.1:21113-25369 GCF_000754665.1 Bison bison bison
CGGTGCTCCAGGGTGAGGACTGGGCGGTGGGTGCTTTCTGGGCGCCTGGGGCTCGGGTCCCTCCCAGGCCGGGAGGGGGCCCGTCCCGCCCCGCCCTGCCAGCCTTGGGCTCTTAGGCCTGGCCGCACAAGCGGTGAGGACTGTGTCCCGGCTGGTTTCAGGTGGCGATGCTCGGCGTGTGAACATGGCCAAGAGCTTTTCTGCCTTGAGTTTCACCAGCATCCCCCCCAGCTTTTTTTTATATTGGGGTGTAGTTTGATCCCTGGAGGAAGGCATGGCATCCCACTCCAGTATTCTTGCCTGGAGAGTCTCATGGACAGGGAAGCCTGGCGGGCTACAGTTCATGGGGTCACAGAAGGTCAGACACAACTGAGCGACTCCCGCTAACTCACCGCTGGCCTTAGAGCCCCGGAGCCATAGACCAGCCGTAGGGGGGAGATGGCAGGGCTGCTTTCTGGGACTCGGAGGCCTGTGCGGGGAATAGAGGCTCCGCGAATGATCTGAGATGTCCTCAGCCTGTGCTGGCTTCAAGCACACACATGGCTGAGTTTGCATATATGCGTGTGAGTGTGAGCGTGCATGTGCACGAGTGTGCACTGCAGCTTTGGGAGCACCTTGCTGGGCCTTGTCTAGCCTGAGTGTGCAGAAGCCAGTGGGGTGGGTCCAGGGACCTTTGCTCGGACTTTGACCTGGTCGGGGCCGCAGGGGTGAGTGGCCAGAGCAGAGGCGGAGCCGTGTTGACTCCAGGCCCGTCAGTTTCAGGACCACGTCCGGGCGTGTGGCAGATGCCGAGTCCCGTGCCGATTCCACGCTGTTGGCTGCCCCGAGATGGTGAGTCCGGGTCTGCAGGTGGCCCGGGTCCTCGTTCTCAAGCAGAGGCCCTTCTGGACACGTCTCCACTCTCACTCCAGCCCGGCCCACGGGTGTCTGGCTCTGTCCATTGTCCTCCCAGTGATCCCCAGTGCCCAGCCTTGACCACCCAGTGGAAAGGATGCCCAGCATGTTGCGCCCCCCGAGGGCTGGCCACGCCCCCTGCCCATCCGCTCACCTCGCTTCACCTGGCTATTCTGGCCAAAAGCCCCATGGTCATCCTGGACCTGCCTCCTGTCTCTCGTCACGTCCAGTCTCCAGCCCAGCTTCTGTTCTTCCCAGACGGCCCCTAGCCCTCCCCACCTCACTTCTGTGGCCTGCGTGGCCCTGCTGTGTGATCTCAGTCCAGCCACTAGCCCAGCTGTCCTCCAGCACGCCAACTTTCTCTGGACCTTGAACCCACCTCCTCTCTGTGGCCGCTCCTGCCAGCTTCTGGGCGGCTCCCTGTGCGTGTGGCCCTGGCCCTCCTCTCTCACTGGTTCTGTGTCCCCGAGGGCTGGGCATGTGCAGGCCTGGCCCGTAGAGATGGGCACCCCAGCCCTCTGCACTCGGCGGGCGCGGCCTGCTGGCGCCGCTGGTACCTGGTGACTTGGCGTCGCCGGGTCTCAGCACCTGCCCTGATTTTCTGAGGTTGAATGGGGGTGGGGTCCCCTCCATCCCTCGGTCTGTGTGTGCCCTCCTGCTTCTGGGCATTGCAGCGCTGGTTATTTCCCACATGGGCCCAAGGGCTGTTAGCGGCCAGCAGAGGGGCCCAGGGCATGAAGGGCCTCTTCTCAGCCTGTGGAGGGTCCCGTCCTGTTGACCTCGTGGCTCCAGCAGCAGCCTCGGCACAGCCCCCACGTCAAGCGCCGCAGGTTCCCGGGCACGAGGCCTCCCCTGCAGCTGCGTCCCTTTATCTGTGCTCTAGACTTTCTCGGCCCTTTTGACCCTCCACACTCGCTGTGGAGCTTTGCAAGGGACGTGGCTGCAAAGTCAGATCTGTGCGGGGGGACTACCTGAAGGTGAATTTTACCCCCACCCCCTGCCGTGTGGCAGTGTCTTTGATGGCTCCTCCCGCGGCTCACACGCGGGGGCGGCCCGTGGGGAGGTCTGTGTCCCAAGGTGGGGGTGGGTGGTACCGCGCTGCCGCTCAGTGTCAGGACTCACCCTCCTGCCACCACGCGCTCGGGCACCGGCGCCTGCTAAGGTCTGCACCCGGGGCCTGCAGGGCTGAGCGCTGTCGCCCCGGCAGGTGGAGAGCGAGCAGCAGCCGGAGCACGAGGCGCAGCGGCTCCAGGAGCACCTGGCCCTGCTGCTGGGCGTCCTGCTGGAGGCTGGGCGGCCCCCGGGGGACAGCCGCCTGCTCCTCAGGCCAGGCGAGGGCGCCTTGGAGGCCGGCACACCCTCCAGGGTGGCGGAGCTGCTGCAGAGGTGCGAGGCCCTGGAGCGGAAGACAGCCACCTTCGAGAACATCGTCTGTGTGCTGAACCGGGAGGTGGAGCGGGTGGCCGTGACGGCTGAGGCCTGCGGCCGGCAGCACCGGCTGGACCAAGACAGGATCGAGGCCCTGAGCAACAAGGTCCGTGCTGAGGGCAGGGCGTGTGCCCACAGTGCCCAGGCCTCCTCAGACAGGGGCCAGGGGCCGCGGGGTGTCCGAGCCAGGGATGGAGGGTGGCGCTTGGGTGTCCGGCAGGCTCCCTGCTCCACCAGGGCCTGAGCAGAGCTCCTCTGAGCCCCTCCTCCGACGGGGGCAGAGGTGGCCACGGGGGGTGTGCTTGCTGCTTGTGTGGACCCACGCGCGTTTCCTCCTGGGGTGGGGGTCTCAGGGGCATGGAGCCCACCTGCGAGCAGCTGAGCCAGGAAGGCTGAGGCGCTGGGCGAGGGGCATCCTCCTGGAGATGGGGACAGGCACGGAGGTCTGTCACAAGCTCATGTGTGCTGGACGCAAGTTGGTCTCTGAAGGCCTGGTGGAGGCCCGTCCTTACAGCCCCGCACCCCAGGTACAGCAGCTGGAGAGGAGCATCGGCCTGAAGGACCTGGCCATGGCCGACCTGGAGCAGAAGGTCCTCGAGATGGAGGCGTCCACCTTTGACGGCGTGTTCATCTGGAAGATCTCGGACTTCTCCAGGAAGCGCCAGGAAGCCGTGGCCGGCCGCACGCCCGCCATCTTCTCCCCAGGTGCTCTTGGGGGCTTTCCCGCCCCTGCCCCGGGCTGAGGTCTGCCGCAGGCCTGCTCCCTGCTCCTCACCCCCCTCACTCTAACACGGCCGCCCCTGCTGCGTCCAGTGCTCAGCCCTCCGCTCCTCGTTGGACGGGAGGCTCGTCCAGACCGGGGGTGGCTGGCCTTGGCCCTCTGCCCAGAGCCCTGCGAGCTGCGCATTGACCCAGCCTGAGCCTCCCGGCCGGCAGCAGAGCCAACATGGGCTCACGTTCAGGCCCCGTTTCTCAACGCTCTGTGTTTGTCTGTGTCGGTGGCTGACCCCTCCTCGAGCCCGGGCTGAGTGGCAGGCGCTGTGGGGGGAGCCGCACGGCCGGCCTGAGCTCACCCCCGCCGCCCCGCAGCCTTCTACACCAGCAGGTACGGCTACAAGATGTGCCTGCGCGCCTACCTCAACGGGGACGGCACGGGGCGCGGCACGCACCTGTCCCTCTTCTTCGTGCTAATGCGTGGCCCGCACGACGCCCTCCTGCGCTGGCCCTTCAACCAGAAGGTGCGTGCAGGGCTGCCTCAGAGAGCTTGTGTGCCAGGGTGGCGGGCAGCCGGGCTGAGCCAGGCACCCAGGTGTGGGTCTAGGTGAGGACGGAAGTGAGGGGACGCACAGCCCTGTGGCCCTCGAGGAGGATGTGGCGTCCCCGAGTGCAGGGCAGGGTCGCGCTTCTCCCCGGGGGGCGCTGCTCCTGGGCCGGGGCAGCTGGGAGCTCCTGCTGAGAAAATGCCCGTGAGAAGAGTGTCCTCAGAGAGAAGGCCCGAGGGCCACACATCGGCGCCAGCCTTGGGCCTCTGTCAGCAGACAGGCCGGGACGGGCCCAGAGGGACACGCCCAGCCGCCCGCGGAGCTGTGATTGCCTGTGGCCCCCGGGCGCTGTCCCCCCAGGTGACCCTGATGCTGCTGGACCAGAACAACCGGGAGCACGTGATCGACGCCTTCAGGCCCGACGTGACCTCATCCTCCTTCCAGAGGCCGGTCGGCGACATGAACATCGCCAGCGGCTGCCCGCTCTTCTGCCCTGTCTCCAAGATGGAGACCAAGAACTCCTACGTGCGTGACGACGCCATCTTTATCAAGGCCATTGTGGACCTGACCGGGCTCTAGCCGCCTCTCACGCAGCGCGGCCCTGTGCTGGCTGCACGCCTGCTGAGCTCAGTCCTGAAGTGCCCGTCCTGAGCGGGGCCGGGCTGCGGGGCT
>NW_011371590.1:25469-25700 GCF_000754665.1 Bison bison bison
CGCGGGGGGTGCCCCGTGTCCCCGGCCCTGCAGGGTGTGTGGGGGGCCCAGCCCTGCCAAGAGACACGTCAGCTTCCCCGTCCGTGCGGGGAGGTGTTAGCAAACCCTCAGCTCTCTGTGCTGAGTGCTGTCCTGGCTCCGGCCCTGGGGGCAGTGACCCTGGCCGTCTCCCTGAGTGTCCCGTGGCTCCTGGACACCGCGGACCTCAGGGAAATCGGCTGTTCTCCTGGG
>NW_011371590.1:26032-30360 GCF_000754665.1 Bison bison bison
AAGCAATAACTGCTCATCCCCTTTCCCTCCCTCAGGTCTCACCAGGAGCTGCCGTGGAGAGCAGGGCCCCGGGCCTGAAAAGTGTCAGTAGCTTTGTCTTCAGTGGGGGCCTGATGTGGTGTCGCCCCAGGAGCAGCCTCGCCCACCCTGGGGGTCCCCTTGACAGCGGCAGAGCCCGGGCGGCCTGAGCACGGGGTGCAGCTGGTGGGCCCTGTCGGGGCCTCAGCCTTGGGGCCCCCGGCCAGGCGCAGGTCCTGGCCGCTGGCTGTCCACACCCAGCTGTGCTCGTGACTGCGCCTGGGAGACTTGAGGGCCAGGTCCTCAGAGAGCCCGGGACACGCTCAGCACTGCCACTCACATCTCTGGTCTGAGTTGTTAATCAGCAGCAAAGCACGGAGAGATATAAACTCCGTGCCCAGAGTTAACCATGTACACGTTTTGAATTACATATTTTAATTAAAAAGGCGTTGCAGAAAAGCGGAGTCCTGCTTCCTTCCCCTCGTGCCGCCTCAGCTGGCCAAGGCGCTGCCCTTGCGGATCGGGTCCTCTGCTGTGTGTGTGATTTCTGTCTCTGTGTCTGGTCTCCCACGCGTGACGTGTGCACTGGGTCCCCTGCCCCAGGGTGGAGAGCCTGGCGTGCTGAGCACGGTGGGGGTGTAAATGCCAGCCCCCCAGTCTGTCGCCTCCCCACTCCACTCCCACAGGCACACACCTGCCCGCGCCCGTCTCCGGGGCTGGCCGGGCGTCCCTGCTGCCCTGCATCCCATCCAGCCCTGCGCACAGGCTCACAGCTTCGGCAGGATCCCTCCTGGCTGGAGGAAGCGCCCGGAATCCCGTGCTTGTCTGTGCTGCTGTGGTCGGGGAGGGGAGCGTCCTGTATGTACCAGATTTGTGGCTGATACTCGTCATGGGGTGAACTGTGTCCCCCAAAAGCTACCAAGTACTGTTTCTCGGTGCTTCTTAGAATGCGACCTCGTTTGGAATGGCAGCCTTTACAGAGATAAGTTAGAGGGAGGCGTTAGGCTGGGCTCAATCCAGCATGCCTGGAGTGGACACGCAGAGCGGCGCGCATGTGCAGGCCTGGGGAGCGTGCTGCGTCGGGGGGTGGGGTGCGTGTCTGTGTCCGGAGCCCTGGAGACCGAGGGCGAACCCAGGAAGAGCCCGGGAGGGCACCTCCCCAGGAGCGGCCCTGCCAGCCCCGTGAGCTCCGACCTCAGCCTCCAGGACTCGGAGAGGATCAGTTCTCCATTTTAAACTTCCCGGTGTGCCGCTCACTGTCTGGGCCGCCTAGGAAGCCGCCGGGGAGGGCTCGGCTGTGTCTCCACGGCCTCTGCCCACTGGCTTCATCTTTTGCTGAGAGGAGCGACTGGCCTCTCTGGCGGTCACTTCCGCCGCATCTCACTTTTCTGCCATGTGTGTTTTGAGGCTCTGCTGTTAGCTACACACACGTGTGGGATGGTTCTCTCTACTTGATGAGTCAGCTGCCTCGCCAGACATCCTAACTGGCCTCTTCCTAGTCAGTCGTCACACGTGTTTGGAGAACTCGGGAGAGGGTTCCCGTTGCTGCCGCTGCCGCCTCCTGCTCACATCGTGTCCTTCCTGTCGGGAGAGCGCCTCCACCACGCCCAATGGAGTGGGGCCTTCTCACTGGAGACCTAGTTCTGGGCTGTCTCCGTTTGTCCAGCACTCGGAAGATTCTCTGCTTCTGGGCCTCCCTGGCGGGCCAGCTGCTAGGGCTCCAGTCACTGCCACCGCCCGAGTTCAATCCCCGGTCGGAAGTGGAGGTCCCGCAAGCCGAGGCATGCCCGCCCTGAGTGCTGCTTCCTGTGGCCCCGGGCCTCTGGGAGGACCGCACGGCCCCACACGCTGTCCCCTGGGGTGAGCTGCGTCTCCTCTCTGCCGTCAGTGTCCTGCCTTCAGTTTTCACCTCTGGTTACTTGTGTCCGGATGCGTGTGCTTGTCCCGAGTCCTGCTCAGCTTCTTCGATCTGTAGGTTTGTATGTTCCACCAAATCTGCGGACGTTGTCAGCCACTACTACTTCAAACCGCTTCCTTCTGCCCACAGCCCTCAGACCCTCGCCCTCCCCTGCTCTCCTCTCTGCCCTGTCCTCAGTCACGTTCGCCGGCTCTCCTCTGACTTCATCCTGCTGTTGAGTCTGTCTAGTGAGTTTGTTTCTTTGATGAGACGTATCTGCCCTAACGTCTGTGGCACGGCGTGTGCGATGCTCGCTCAGGTGTCTCAGCAGCCGCCACAGTCCCTGTATGCTCACGCTGACACGCTCGGCACCTGTGGGCGTGTCTTTCCCCCAGTTCTGTGAGAGCCGCCTAGCTGTGCATTAGACTCTGAACATGGACTTCATCTGGTCTGGGTCTGGTTAGGCTCAGGCTCACGGCCCCACTGCAACCTGTGGGCTGGACCCCACATCTGCTGCGCCCCCCAAGCCCTCCTCTCTGGACGGGCCACGTGTGCACCCCCAGCCCTGGGTGGGCCCCCTGTGTGTGCACCCCCAGCCCTGGGCGGGGACGCAGGCACTGCTCTGTGAGCTCACCAGGCATTGGGTCACATCCTCGGGAGCAGCCCCACAGCCAAGGGGCTCCTGGGCCTTGCGAGCCCTGCACGGGCTGTTTCTCAAGCCGCTCCCTCTGGCTGGTTGCTGGCACCCCGTCTGGCCCCCCCGTCTGGTCCCCAGCCTGAAACCTGTGGCCTGTGGCCTGGCTGTCAGTCCTGTCCTCAGGCCGCCGCACCTGGGGCCACAGAGCCCTTAGGGGTGCCCCGCCTCTCAGCACTCAGTCCGCTTCGTGAGCCCCCTTTCCTGCCCCTCGGTGGGCTGGTGGCCATGCTGCAGGCCCAGCAATCAAAGATGGGCGCTGGGGAGAGGTGCGGTGCTGGGGCCCAGCTGCCCCGGTGCCTTCTGCAGAGCCTTGGGCGGTGGGCCCGCCGCGCTTTGCCCGGGAGGGGCGGGGCCTTGAGCTGCTCCCCACCGAGCTTGGAGGCTCGAATGGGGCTCCTGCCCTCCATCAGACCTCTGTTCGCACCCTGGGGACAGTCTCCTCTTCAGAGCCACCTCCCAGGCCCCCCTGTTCCCCTGTTCTTCTGGCAGGTTTCTGCTTCTCTGCTTTCTGTTGTCTGATTCCACAGCAGCTGGTCTGGGTCCAGCCTCCTTTCCCTGCGTGAAGCATTTAGCCCAGTCGCTGTACCTCTTCCCTGTCAGCTCCCTTTTAAATGTCAGTTTCTGCCTGTTCTCAATTCCTATTCTGCTGCTTCTGCTTTACAGGTTTTGTATTTCCTTGATGGCTTTCATGGAGAAGGCAATGGCACCCCACTCCAGTACTCTTGCCTGGCAAATCCCATGGACAGAGGAGCCTGGTAGGCTGCAGTCCATGGGGTCGCTGAACAACTTCACTTTCACTTTTCACTTTCATGCATTGGAGAAGGAAATGGCAACCCACTCCAGAGTTCTTGCCTGGAGAATTCCAGAAACAGGGGAGCCTGGTGGGCTGCCGTCTATGGGGTCACACAGAGTCGGACACAACTGAAGCGACTTAGCAGCAGCAGCAGATGGCTTTCAATTAAACATATCCCCGGTCTTTTCCAGAAACTGTTTCATCTTGCAGCTCCTCTGGACAGTAGCGTCCATGGGGTTTTTGCTGGTTCCTGCCCGTGGCCAAGCACAGGCTCCAGACTGCGGCTCCAGTGGGTCCAGGGCAGTGCACCCCGGCTCCACTGCTGTTGGGGCCCCTTCCCTGTTCTCACGGGTCCAGCGGTTTGCAGACAAATCCAGGGATGTGAGCGCCCCTGCGTCTGACACAGCGCTGGGGCTGTCCTTGGGGAGCCGCTGTGCTGCTAGCTGGCTCCTCCAGGCACGTTGAAGTCCTCCCAGGCTAGCTCACCTGTGTGCGCCTGGCCTTGCCTGGCCCGTCTCCCTGCAGCCGGCTTGACTATGACCCCGCAGGCGACTGGGCCAGCCTCTGCTCACCACTGCCCCTGGCTGGAAGGATGTAAGGTCCCCGAGGGCCTGTCCATGACTCTCTCGACCATCCTGTTGAGACGCCGTGTGTGGGGCTGCTCGGCAGGCCGCCGCCACGCCAGAGCCCCGCCACGCCAGGGCCCCCACCCCCAGCGTCCCCAAACGAACACACGGGCCGGGTGAGCCCTGGGAGGGCCGGGGCCACCCCTGCCCCTCTACTGTCCACTGTCACGTGCCAGGCGCCACAGGGCTCTGCCACTGCCCCAGCCAGGGCCCCCTGAGGACTCCAAGCCCTGAGCCGGTGGCTCCACAGGCACCCAGGGAGGCGGAGCTCTGGTTCCCCAGCCTGCTGCCGGCCCA
>NW_011371590.1:30977-34646 GCF_000754665.1 Bison bison bison
ACGTGGTGCTGAAGGGCCCAGGGCCCAGGCCCAGGGGAAAGGGGTGGGTGAGGAGCGGGGGGCAGGGACACAGTGTCCTGTGCGCCCCGGGCCAGTCAGACGTGACCCTGGCTGCCCGGTGCTGAGCGGCACAGCTGTGGGAGGCGGTGTGTGTGCGCGAGCGTGGTGGGGGCCAGGCCGCGCTCCCTGCGGCCTCCCGGCCCCCTTCCTAAGGCATTCCTGTGGCGAGCTGCTCTGCCCCTGTGCGGTCTGGGCAGCACTCAGCCCTGGGAAAGGGTCCCGGGCGTGCTCAGCGGGCCCCAGCGCCTCAGTGCTTCTGGCTGGCGAACCAGGAGAAAAAAGGGCGCGGGCGCGGGCGCGGGGCCTGGAGGACACGCACGGTGCGGGGCGAGCGCCAGGCTTTGATGGTGGCGTCGTCGCTGGCCGTCAGCAGGAGCTCTTGCTCCTGGGGGCTGAAGACCACAGAGTTGACCACATCCTCGTGCCGCAGCTTGGCCAGGCAGATGTTGTAGTGGCGGTCCCAGATGTAGCCATGGCGGTCCTCGGCCCCACTGGGGAGGGGACAGTGCGGTGAGCCCCGCCCCGCCCCGCCCCGCCCCGCCCCGCCCAGGCATCACCCCACCACCTGGCCACGAAGTCCCTGCTGACGTCCAGGAAGATGAAGAAGCACTCGTCGTTGGGCGTGTAGGCGCGGTGCGCGCGCAGAGCCCGCTTCACCTCCCGCATGGTCTTGAGATCGAAAACCAGCAGGTCGATCTCCTCGGCGATGGGTGGCGGCTGCATGGGGTCAGCCACCACCGAGCCGCTGGGCCAGGCGCGGCTGTTCACGTACAGGTACCTGCGCCGGCACGCAGTTCAGTGCGCGCCCACGGAGCTTCCCCCCGCCCCCGGGCTGCCCACAGAGGCCCACCTGTTGTCGGGGGACAGGCCCATGCCGATGATATGTCCGTGCACGTCGATGACGTGGTCCAGCGCATCGAAGAAGGCGTCGGAGCCCCGGCCCTCACCCAGAACAGGCCCGGCTGTGGTCATCTGGTGCGGTAAGATCTGCTTGATGCCTGCAAGGAGGGCGGGGGTGGCGGCGGCGCCTCGGTACCTGGCAATTCCCAGACGGCTAGGGTTCTGCCTGCCCTGCATCCCCAGATCTGAACGTGTGTCTGCCCAGGGGTGAGTGGGGGCAGCGCTGGCCTAGAGCTGGGCCCCCGGACAAACGGAGGAAGGGGCTCTGCCCACAGGCGGGCCCGCCCCAGGCCCCTCACCGATCTGGTGCGGTGAGTAGGTGAGGCAGCCGGTGGTGAAGATGAGGAGCTTGTTCCCGGCGGCGGCCCTGCCCTGCTCCGGGGGCTTGGTGTGGCCCTGGGCCAGCAGCTTGGCCACCTTAGTTTCCAGCGTGCTCTCCGGCAGCGGGGGCTGTGCCCGGCCCTCCAGGAACCCGTCCAGGAGGCGCCGCAGGCCCTTGGCGCGGGCCGGACCCGGGTCGCTCTCCTCATCCTCGCCATCGCTGCCCAGGTCGAAGACGCAGCTGGAGTCTGTGCCGGGGGCGCCGGCGTCCAGCAGGAGGTCGGGGCTGTCGAAGCGGCTGCAGTCGGCCACCATGACGGTGCGGATGGTGCTGGCGTTGAGGTTCTGGATCTTGAAGAGCCGCTTCACCACGTTCACGTTCTCCGACTCCACGTCCTGGGGGCGGGAGCGCGGAGGTAGGCGCGGGCTGCGGGAGGCCGCGCCGGCCACAGGGCACCCCCCGAGCGCACCTGGAAGGCGTTGTTGAGCCAGAGCACTGAGCAGGACGTGATGTCCCCGATGCGGTGCAGGTTCCCCGAGATCAAGCTGGTGTCGGTGAGCCAGCAGCCAAACACGTCATAGGGCTTGTTGCGGACCCGGGACAGCAGGGCAAAGGTGTCTGGGGGAGCAGAGGGAAGGGGCGGGGCGGGCGGGGCTGGAGGGGTGGGGCGCAGGTGTCTGGGCAGAGGGTGGAGCGTTAGGGGCGGGGTGGTCGGGCCGCCCGCCCCCAGCCCTCTCTTACCTAGGCTGATGACCGCGATCTCGCCTGAGGAGGAGTTGTGGGGCCCTAGGAACACCCCAGACGCCAGCAGCAGCGAGTCGTCCTGGTTAAACTGGGAGAACTGGGTGTAGCTCCAGTTGTAGGGCCGCATGTCCGCGCTGTGCAGTAGCGAGATGGTCGGGTCGTTGTTCCAAATCTGCGTGTGGGGGCGCCCAGCAGGCACGCCTGGTGAGCCCGCTCTGCTGGCGCCCGGAAACCGCCATCGGGTGGGGGTCCCTTGTCTCTGGCCTTCAGACCACCCGAGGCCTGTGAGTACGTGGTGCTCCGGCGAGCTCTGGCCTAGCTGCACGCAGGGCCCCTGCTCATCTGCAGGCAGTTAGGGCCGCCCAGCCCCGGCCTCCCAGCCCGGGCGGTCGTCCAGGTTCCGACCCTCGCCGTGGGCTGTCAGCCCTGACCCTCTCCCCCCGGGGCCGCCGCCCTCACCTTCACTGTGCAGTCCTTGGAGCAGGAAGCAAACTGGTAGCCTGAGTGGGAGAAGCTGAGGTGCAGGACTTGGTCGGTGTGCTCCCGGAGCGTCTGCACCTCCACGCAGGGCACCGCGTCATAGAGGCGGCGGAACTCCTCGAACCAGGACGTGGCCGCTGTCAGGGTGGGGGGGTCATGCTGGGGCTGCGGGCCTCAAGCCCAGGCCCTGGCAGCCGGGGGCCGCCCTGCCCACCCTCCGGGCCTGCTCCCAGGCCCAGCCCGCCGTCCCCAGCCAGCGTGAGGGCCAGTGCTGACCTGGGTGCCGGGGCACATCTCGGGCCACTTGGTAGTAGCGGTAGAACTGCTCCCTCCACAGGCACTCGTCCCTGGACACAGCCTGCCACTGGCGGCACGCCAGCCCGGCGGCCAGCACGTCGGCCGGGCCCAGGCTCAGGAAGATCTGGTAGACCAGGCTGTCTGGAAGCAGGGGTGTTTCCCCCTCGTCCATCGTGACATTCTGCCCCGGCGGCCCTGAAACACACGCACAACCCCTTAGCTGCCGGTGGGACCAGGGAGGACACTGGCCCCCAGGTCCAAGGAGAGGCACAGGAGCCCGGGGCTGAGCGGAGCCGAGCCAGCCCAGTGGGTGCTCCTCCTGCCCCACCAACTGCCCTGCTGGGCATTATATTGGACTGAGCATGTGCGGAGGGCCGGCTGGCACTGCCTGCACGGCCAAGGAGCCAAGAGCTTCCCCAAGCCCCCCTACACAGCCGTGCTCCTCGGACCCTGCACTCCTGAGGTCCCCCAAGGCCCAGTGAGTCCCTGAACACGCAGCTTCCCGGCCTGGTCCAGCTGGAGCTGGAGTGGCCGTGGGCTCGGGGGACCCACTGTCACCCCAAAAGTTCCCCTCCTCAGGAGGACAGGCTTTCTGGGTGGGGCCCTCTGACTTCCCCCCCATAGGATCCTGGGGAGACATCTGGTTGCCAGAGCTGGTGACCGCTCCGAGGCCCAGAAGGGAAGGGTCGGTGACCCCTGCGCACCATCTCTGACCTTGCTGCCCCAGGCTTCGGAGCGGTCAGCATGGGATAGAGATCCTTCCCAGGAGAGACTCGGGGCCGGCGGGACGAGGGCCGGCCCGGCCGCCCGTCCCACACGCCGCCAGGAACACCAGCCGGCCCTGACCTCTGCCCTTTGGCCTGGGG
>NW_011371591.1:0-721 GCF_000754665.1 Bison bison bison
GGTAGGGAACCCCTTTTTCATTAGCTGAGGCCAGAAGAAGCCAGGTGGGAGGAGGAAAGAGGGCTGGAGCCTTGGAGCCTGTACTGTTCTCTGAGTCAGAGGAGCCTGGGTCACAAAGCTGCCTGTGAGTTGTCTGGGCAGAGGGTATTAGAGTGACTTGTAGTGAGGTGTCCTGAGGCTGATACAAAGGAGATGGGAAACTCCTACTTGACTTTGCAGCCTGTTTGCCTGGAGGCTGCAAGGGAGAAAGGGATGGAGCAGCTTTGGGGCAGCCATCCGAGAGTGCCTGGCAAAGGGAGGGAATTCAGATGCTTGTTCATAAGATTCAGCTCAATGGGTTGCAATAAGAATTCAGGTTCTGTAACACTAGCTGTATTCCACTAATCCAGAAAAAAGAAAATAAGAGAAATACGTTTCATTCATGTGTGCTATCAAATTGCATCATTTATAAAATGCTCTTTTTTCCCCCTAGATACTAAAATTGCTAATACTCTTGCACAATTTATAGACCAACACCTGAGGTAGTTTTTCCCTCAGGCTTCTTTTCTGTGTATTATGGAAATCTAAAGCCCTCTCCAAGACTCCATATATCCCCCTGGGAAATGGTCTCCTTTGACACCAAGCTGCCTCCACTGCACGTAATTCCTCATCCCATATTCCCTGTGTCTATTCTGTTCATAAATGCCCAGATCTGGGACTCAGCCTTCATCCTTATTTTCCA
>NW_011371592.1:0-688 GCF_000754665.1 Bison bison bison
GAGTCTATTCGGACAGGAATCATCAACAGGTTTGGCTCACAAGAATGGTTAAGGAATCTTCCAATATTTCCTATAGAGGCAGGATCCACAAATGTTTCCATTACCTGCCCATTATAGACATGCTCCCTGATGGCTATAATGTAATTCGAATCATGTATTGTTTGTAACTGAACTCTTCTCTGCACTTCAGAGATTCCTAACACCTCACCGGCATATTCACAGACAAACCGTCCTTTTGGTATGAAGTCCAGGGTACGAAGTCCCCAGCCTTTGTGATCTGTCTTGAACACCTGGAGGTGGAACTGCAGACCCCACTGGACCACTCTGTTCCTGCAGCGCTCGCTGCACTGGCACAGGACATTGCACTCGAAAACTGGCTCAGCGCACTTTGCTTCGGATCCTATATCTCTGAGGCATGAACGATCGTCATAGTTATTCTCATGACGGAGACAGGAACAAGTACCAGGGAGGCAGGGAGTTTTGAGACAAGCACATCCAGGAAAGGTTATTTGAGAGGGATCTGTATCTGCTCCAGGCCCAGCTACATGATCAGGAGTATACTGCAAAAAGCAGAAACACTGTAAGTCAGCATGGTACGTCATATATCTCATCTGTATTTCAAGCAGCTCTTGCTGAGACACTTCCCGATTCCAACAAACAGAACAAAAATGACAAATATATTAAAATA
>NW_011371593.1:0-770 GCF_000754665.1 Bison bison bison
CTGAAAGAAGCCAGGCCCCAAATAAATACCTAATGTATGACTCATTTACGTCATATTCAGAAAATAACAAGACTGATCTGTGGGACAGAAGTCTGGGTAATGCTTACATTTGGAAGAAGGACACCAACTGACTGGGGGTGAGCCAAGAGGACATTCCACAGGGGCTGACCCTGTTCTGCATCTTGAGCTGGGTGGTGAAATTCACCAGGCTGGACACCTTTTTTGTATGTTTCTCCATATAACATTTACAGTACATTTCCCTCTTCACAGTACATTTCTCTCTTCTTTCCTTGATTATAGCTTGGTTGTAATGTTATAATAAAGTTTATTTTCAAAAATCTGTTCCTAGGACTTACCTGGCAGTTCAGTGGTTAAGAGTTTACTTCCAATGCAGGGGGCCCAGGTTCAATCCCTGGGTGAGGAATTAAGATCCCAGGTGTGGCTAAAATAAAATAAATCTGTTCTTGCCTGGATGGGAGGAGAAGAATGCATTCAGGTATATGTATGGCTGAGTCTCTTCACTGTTCCCCTGAAATTATCACAACATTGTTTGTTAACTGGCTATACCCCAATACAAAATAAAAAGTTAAAAAAAAAAAAAAGAAAACAAGCAAGCAAAAAAAAAAAAAAAAAACTGTTCTTATGTTATATAAGCATCTTTCTTTCATTTCCTGAATATTGTTGTTGAAAGTCGCTTAGTTGTGTCCGACTCTTTGCGACCCCATGGACTGGCCATGGAATTCTCCAGGCCAGAATACTGGAGTGGGTAG
>NW_011371594.1:0-628 GCF_000754665.1 Bison bison bison
TCTTAATGAAATTCCTTTCTCTCCTTTCTCAGTTTTCCTGGAGTGTATGTGACTAGATATGGAACTTGTCTTAATGAAATTCCTTTCTCTCCTTTTTCAGTTTTCCTGGAGTGTATGTGACTAGATATGGAACTTGAGGTCTCAGCTCAAAGAATCGCTACTTGACTTGGCACTCTTTCGATCTAGTCTCCATTGGTTTGTCAATGTTTGTGTGATTCGAGTTTATCATATTTTCATTTTAACCAATTAATCTCAACTATAATTTGATTGTTCTAAATGATTATTCTTCGATACAGTAAGATTCACTCAGAGTTCTCCTAAATATTGATTCAGTCCTAGTAAAATCCACTAAGAAATGCAGGATAGACGACAGAGCCAGGAATATTATGTGAGCCATAATCGGAAGACAAGTAGAATATAGAGGTTTTGTAAATGTAAAGGTTCTGCGAACAGGAGTGAGAAGATCAAAATCTCAAGCTCCTTTCAGTGAACTGAGCTTTGCCACCTATTAGCTATGTGACCTCAGGACTTAACCTCTCTAAGTCTCAATTTCCATCTCTGTACTTAGGGGATATTAATAACACACACCTGGACAAATAGTTGTGAAGGTTAAACAAGAAGTGTAAGG
>NW_011371595.1:0-534 GCF_000754665.1 Bison bison bison
GTAAGTCTGTTCCCTGTGTCTGTGTCTCCATTGCTACTCTGCAAATAATTTTGTCAGAGCACATTCATTTTTTAATCACTCTGAAGGTAGATTAAACATTGTCTCTTTAGTCTTTTGTGCTTATATAAATACACTGAATAAAAAATGCTGTTAAATACCACAATGTCAGTTTATTTCAAACAAACTATAAATATAACAATAGTTGGTGTTCCACAAAATTCTTTATGGTTTCTGAGAAAAGTCATGAAACAATGATGGCTGTAGATGTAAGCAGAGGAGTCATTTTACTATGTTGTTTAAAGGATTCTAGAAATCTTTTCCCAAGCATCTCCCCTAAAAGTGTACCAGATGGCAGATGTCCCTACCACCTGCTTTGTTAAAGCACAATATTCAGAACATCTCGATTTTATGCAGTCTCATTCCTTAGTGAATAAAGCTCATTTATCTGTAACTCAGCTGAATACTTTTTTTTTTTGCAATTTATTTGTGAGATCATTTAGCAACCTCACAAGTTTAAAGTCTTCGGGAAAAGTA
>NW_011371596.1:0-537 GCF_000754665.1 Bison bison bison
GGGAGCAGCACAGAGTTTGGGGGTTAGGATATTAACTTGGTAGTGTAGGCTAAGAACTGGAGATAGAGAGGTGGGACTCGGGGAGACTAATTAACAATATCATACTGTGGTTTGATAAAATAGAGGAATAATAATCTGGGGAGTTAGGGAAGTGTAGTTTTGAGGTCACCATGTAGAACAGATTCTCTAACTATGACTCTGGACTAGTAGTATCAGCATTACAGGGGGATTCTTTACCAGCTAAGCCACAAGGGAAGCCCGGAAACTTGTTAGAAATACAAAATTTTGGGCTGCCACAGAATCAGAAGCCCTAGCCACGGGGGGCGGGGGCTGGGGGAAGCTGTCAGTGAGTCCAGCAATCTGTATTTTGACAAGACCACCATGTGACTCTGAAGTACTTGAAGCATAAGAACCACTAACTAGAGTAATAGGTTTGGGGGGTGCAATTGAGCAAGCTGATCCAAAGCAGCCTCTGTGCGTATTAGAATCACCCAGGAGCTTTTTCAAAGGCGACTAGGTTAGGCCCTATAGTAGACA
>NW_011371597.1:0-516 GCF_000754665.1 Bison bison bison
CCTATGGTCTTTCCAGTAGTCATGTACAGATGTGAAAGCTGGACAATAAGAGAGCGCTGAAGAATTGATGCTTTTGAACTGTGGTACTGGAGAACACTATTGAGAGTCCCTTGGAAACAAGGGATCAAACTGGTCAATCTTAAAGGAAATCAACCCTGAATATTCTCTGGAAGGACTGATGTTGAAGCTGAAGCAAAGACTCACAAATTTAAATGAAATCAGAGGTGCACTGTTTTTCAGGCAGGAGAAGGTGAAGCAATCAACCTAATTTAAGAAAACAAAATCCACATGTTGCTGAAAAGCAGGGTGGGTGTTTAAAGACTCAGTAGTAATATCCTTCAGAAACCAGAATTACTGACTAGAAATGGTCATACCTCCAAATCTGCCTGCTCACAGTCAAGGCTCATCTGTATATTACAGATTTCAGAGCTTCCATGGGAGGGTGACACTAAATGACAAACATACCAATTCAAACCAACATGAACAATCAATCTCTCAGATTTGTGAAACAACAAA
>NW_011371598.1:0-554 GCF_000754665.1 Bison bison bison
GCTTTTAAGAGACTTTGTCAACAATTTTCCAAAGTACGTTCAACAAGAATACCTTATAATCCCCAAGGTCAAACCAGAGTGGAAAGGGCACACCAGGCTTTAAAAAATCAGATAGCTAAATTAAAATGGAGAAAATTTAAGTATTCCTCTCCACATCATGTTCTACACCACGCTTTGTTTGTAATTAATCATTTAAACATAGACACACAGGGGCAGACTACAATGATGAGACACTGGATTCCTGAAGGGGCTATGACTCAGCCCCTGGTCAAGTGAAAAGACCTCCTTAGCAGAGAGTGAAAAGGGCCAGATGTGTTGCTAACTTGTGAGAGAGGGTATGCTTATGTGTTTCCACAGGGCTCCACTTCTCCTGTTCGGACCCCGTGAGGTTACTGCAATCCCTGGAGTCCTAGAGTCCAGGACCAATGGGACACTCCTGTCTCCCCATGCCTCCTCCTCCATATGGGGGTAAGGGGCCTCCGCTAGAAGTTTCCCTGGAGGAGGGGTATGGCTTATATTTTTCCCAGGTACACAGATTCTCCGATTTGGATCCC
>NW_011371599.1:0-522 GCF_000754665.1 Bison bison bison
TTTCAGGTTTTGATCTGGCCATCTAGGTATGCCAGTTCTTGCTTCCTGGGTATGCCAGTTATTGATTCAATGTTAGATTTTTACCCTTGATCTTTACATGTATAAATGTTGTTTGAAGCCTGATTAGGGAGTTTATTATTATTATTTTGCCTCACATTCAGCCAGTGATGACTAGTTTGGACACTCCTGCTCTGTTTTCTTCTCTTTTTCTTTTTTTTTAAATTTTATTTTATTTTTAAACTTTACATAATTGTATTAGTTTTGCCAAATATCAAAATGAATCCGCCACCAGTATACATGTGTTCCCCATCCTGAACCCTCCTCCCTCCTCCCCCCCCCATACCATCCCTCTGGGTCGTCCCAGTGCTCTAGCCCCAAGCATCCAGTATCATGCATTGAACCTGGACTGGCATCTCGTTTCATACATGATATTTTACATTGTTTCAATGCCATTCTCCCAAATCTTCCCACCCTCTCCTTCTCCCATAAAGTCCATAAGACTGTTCTATACATCAGTGTCTC
>NW_011371600.1:0-526 GCF_000754665.1 Bison bison bison
ATTTATCAAAAAAATTCACATATAAGTCGACCCATGCACATATTCAAGGGTGAACTGTACACTGAAATAAATTTATGAAGACGACTTAAGGAAAATGAAAATATTATTCTGAGATGAATCAGGCAATCTTATAAAGAAGCTGTTCCTTGCCTCTTACCCTCTAAAAGGTTTTTTGGGATGAATTACTGCAGTGCTGTCTCATTAGTGGGGTACATTGTTTATTGCAGGCTTACGTTGTCTCTCATCTCCATCCTGTTGTCTATAACCTCCTTTTAGAGCTTGAAAACCCCTCATTTGAAGTCCTTCCCCATGCTCTTTCTTGTGTGACATTGGCCACATTTACTCTTTCTTCCTTTCTTCTTTTTTTTTTTTCTTGTCATATATATTGCTAGTGGTGCTAGTCTTCACATTTCATCTGCACTTTAATTGGGCTGTTTCATTTGAATCTTTAGGCTTGTCAGTTTTATGCTGTCTTGCTCACAACATCCAGCAGAGAAATCAGTCCCATCAGTTCTTTCCTTTCCGA
>NW_011371601.1:0-518 GCF_000754665.1 Bison bison bison
GTAACTGAGAATGATTTCCTAAGATGACCCAGAGATGCCTCACAAAGACAGCAGGATGACAAACAGAAGGACCAGAGCGAGGACAGCGTTAATCTGGGAACCGAGTAGATGATGTTTGGAAAGGAGTGGGAGAGGGAGAGGGAGAGGTAAAGAACAAAGGTGAGTACAAAATTAGGTTGCTTAAAACCAGCTCATCTTGCAGACTCTACTCAGTGAGATGAGAATTAAAAGCCTGGAAGTCAGTGGATTTTTCCAGGCACTGCCCAAATGACTATTTTAAAAGTCCCCTTCTCACTGCCAATAAATTTCTTGAATCTTGGGCAGGTTTCATAACAATCTGTATACTTTTCCTTAATATATGCCTGTTTTTACAAAGTTTCATGTGTGAATCTCATATATGAATTAAGGCTTTCTTTCTACTAAAGCTTCTATTTCTGAGGCTCAAGGGTCATGACGAGGGGGGTAAGGGGAGAGGACATCAGCTTTTTAACTACTCCTGCTTCTCTGTGATGCAGGGG
>NW_011371602.1:0-663 GCF_000754665.1 Bison bison bison
CCCTACAGCAGCATCCAGCAAAGACCCTGCAGGCCAGGGCCTCCCTTACTGGCCTCCTCCGGGACGCAGATGAGCACTGGGTCCCCTCAGCTCCTGCAGGATCTTGGGGGCCCTCTGCAAGTCTCCCCATGTGTGATGGGCCACTCCCACGTCTTCACAGGTATACCAGGTGAGCGCTTGGACCCCCTTGGCTCCCCCACTCCCTGATTAGAAAGGAAATTCTGAAATCAGAGATAAGGATGATGAAGATAATCAGTCCTGCTCCCGGCTGACACCTGCACAGGAGCTCCTGCACGCTCACAGTCCTGCTTGAACTGAATTACGTCCCCCCAAGTTCATGTTTGAAGCCGTGCCCCCTAAGGCGATGGTCTGTGGGGATGGGGGTCTTTGGGGGGTGAGTTAGGGGGTGGGGGAGGTCGGGGGAACTTTCTCCTGCCTCTGCCTCGCAGGGGTTCGGAGACGCAGCTGAGCGGAGTTCACCCTTTCTCTGAGGAGGCTCCCTTGGTGGTACATGTTCCAGATATATTTTTTTTGAAGCTTTACATGTAACTAATGTTGGACTTACGGAAAGTGGCAAAAAAGCAGCAAGTTCTTCAGGTTCCCTGACGCCAACATCTTCATGTAGTTCGTGCTCAGAACCGGGACAGCCACTGGCACTCCTGT